>NW_025999945.1:3612334-3694136 GCF_001458135.2 Marmota marmota marmota | reverse complement strand
GAGGGGAGGGGAGGGGAGGGGGGATAGTAGAGGATAGGAAAGGTAGCAGAACACAACAGACACTAGTATGGCAATATGTAAATCAATGGATGTGTAATTGATGTGATTCTGCAATCTGTATATGGGCTAAAAATGGGAGTTCATAACCCACTTGAAGCAAATTGTGAAATATGATATATCAAGAACTATGTAATGTTTTGAACAACCAACAATAAAAAATAAATTAATTAATTAATTAATGAACCACAAAATGAAAGCTATGAAAACCAGTCTTTATAGATATCAAAATTCTAATAAAGACTCTGACTCTAAAAAAAAAAAAATATATATTGAAACGAAACTGTTACATTGAGGACCAGGTGACATACAACTGATCTTACTGATAAAGGAACTAGCCAGTAACCAGGTGAAAAACATTTCCCTGCCAATGGCAGGTCATACAGGATTGGAACAGAGGGCCTCATAATGAGGCCATTGGGGCTCTGGGAAAGCATCAATGATGTGAAGAAAGCACTTAAAATTTTAGGTCTTGTAATACAGTGCATCTTTACTAATCAGTGTGTGTACACATATCTACAAAAATCTGAAGTTGTATCACTTGCAAAAATAAAACAATGCATATTATTGAAGATAAATCTACCTTCAAATAATGTAAAATATTATTTACAAATAAATAAATATTTATTATTTAATTTAATAAATATGGAATTGTGGGGTCAACTGAATGTATATCATAAATCATTAGATTCATAATGCCAACTATGTCTCTGAAAAACTTATCCATGTTAACTTTGTTGCTAGAATATCTGACATACACTTTTACAATGTCTTAGAAATATTGTCCATTAAATGTAAATGTTTTAAAATTTTACGCCCTAGATTTTCACTTGAAAATTATAGCATTTGCACTCTTCTGTGATTGTAAAGTGTTTCTGGATAATTTCTAATACAATAATTGTCTTGGAAACTTTTTTACTGCAGTAAGAACACTGAACAAGAGATTCACTCTCTTAATCAACATCTTTCATCAATGTTTTGTTCAAGATCCTCTCAATCTGCTGTTGAATGGAGTTTGCTAGAATTTTATTGAGGATTTTTGCATTCATGTTCATCAGCGATATTGATCTGTAGTTTTCTTTTAGTGTCTTTGTGTTGCTTTGGTATCAGGGTAATACTGTCTTCATAAAACGAGTTTGAATGTACATTTGGAAAAAAATTGAAAAGAGAAGTGTTAATTCCTCTTTAAATAGTTGATAGAAACCATTTGGTGTTGACCTTCTTTTATTGTTGGGATTTATGAGTATTAATATTATCAGTAGCAGAGATTTCTCACTTATTACCTTTCACCTAGAACCAAGTATTCAACCAAACAATCTTTTTAAAATTTTTTTTTATTTCTATATGACAGTGGAATGCATTACAATTCTTACTACATATACAGAGCATAATTTTTCATATCTCTGGTTGTATACAAATTCACACCAATTCATGTCTTCATACATAAACTTTGTATAATAATGATCATCACATTCCACCATCATTAATAACCCCATGCCCCCTCCCTTCCCCTCCAACCCCTCTGCCCTATCTAGAGTTCGTCTATACCTCCCATGCTTCCTCTCCCTATCCCACTATGAATCAGCCTCCTTATATTAAAGAAAACATTCAGCATTTGTTTTTTGGGGGGATTGGCTAACTCACTTAGCATTATCTTCTCTAACTCCATCCATTTACCTTCTTTTATATTGCTGAGTAATATTCCATTGTGTATATATGCCACATTTTTTTATCCATTTATCTATTGAAGGGCATCTAGGTTGGTTCCACAGTTTAGCTATTGTGAATTGTGCTGGTATAAACATTGATGTGGCTGTGTCCCTGTAGTGTGCTGTTTTTAAGTCCTTTGGGTATAGATCAAGGAGAGGGATAGCTGGGTCAAATGGTGGTTTCATTCCCAATTTTCCTAGAAATCTCCATGTTGCTTTCTATATTGGCTGCACCAATTTGCAGTCCCACCAGCAGTGTATGAGTGTACCTCTTCCCCCACATCCCCACCAACACTTATTATTGTTTGTATGCATAATAGCTGCCATTCTGACTGGAGTGAGATGAAATCTAGAGTAGTTTTGAGTTGAATTTCTCTAACTGCTAATGATGATGAACATTTTTTCATGTATTTATACTACAGAGCAATAGCAACAAAAAGCAGCATGGTATTGGCACCAAAACAGACTGGCAAACCAATGGTACAGTGTAGAGGACACAAACACTAACACACAAAACTACAATTATCTTATATTAGACAAAGGTGCCAAGAACATGCACTGGAGAAAAGATAGCCTTTTCAACAAATGGTGCTGGGAAAACTGGAAATCCATATGCAACAAAATGAAATTAAACCCCTATCTCTCACCGTGCACAAAACTCAACTCAAAATGGATCAAGGACTTAGGAATACAACCAGAGACCCTGTGTCTAATAGAAGAAAAAGTAGACTCTAATCTCCATCATGTGGAATTAGGCCCCAATTTCCTTAATAAGACTTCCGTGGCGCAAGAATTAAAATCAAGAATCAATAAATAGGATGAACTCAAATTAAAGAGTGTCTTTTCAGCAAAAGAAACAATCTGTGAGGTGATTAGAGAGCCTACATC
Organism: Marmota marmota marmota; assembly: GCF_001458135.2. NCBI lineage: Eukaryota > Metazoa > Chordata > Mammalia > Rodentia > Sciuridae > Marmota > Marmota marmota. The sequence continues at coordinate 3,691,482 of NW_025999945.1, read as the reverse complement.
TTGGGAGCAAATCTTTACCCCTCACAAATCAGATAAAGCACTAATCTGTAGGGTATATAAAGAACTCAAAAAGCTAAGCACCAAAAAAACAAATAACCCAATCAATAAATGGGCCAAGGACCTGAAGAGACACTTCACAGAAAATGATGTACAATCAACTAAACTGTCTTTACTAACTTTTCTTTCAAAGTATATTTGCATCTGATTCGCCTTTCTGTGGTCTTGGTTTTGTGATAGGCATTTCCTTTTAATTATGCCAACTTGGGCTGGGTCCTGGCTTTTCCTGTTTCCTCTGGCCTGCCAAACAGTGGAAACCAAAGCTAAATATTGGTCAGATGCACACTTTCCTTCAAGACATGAGTTTTGGTAAGACTTTCCTCTTTAGTTTGGTCATTTCAATTGTAACTTCATAATACCTACAATTCAAGTTTAATTTCTTGGGTTACAAACCAACCCCAGCCTTTAGCTTTGAACAATAAAGAGGGCTCACATGGAAACTTTCTGGTGCTAATTATTCATTAGATGCTCTACTCACTTGGCTTAGAACCTGCATCTGGGAAAACCCCTAGATTCTATGCTGTTTTTAAAAAGGATGTTTTTGTTTATCTCTTCATGGCCTATTGATGTTTTGTTTTCTGTATATTGAGGCCAAATATACATCAGACAGATCTAGGACATATTTTAAATAATATTTTTGTAACTTGATGGCCTAGCTGAAAAGCTAAAATGTATAGCCTAAGAATAAAAAAAAATTAACAACAACAAAAAAGAACTCCAACAACCACCAAAACAACAAAACTCTGTTTTAAAAGTATATTTCAAAATTCTATCACATTATTATTCACATAATTTGAATCATAAAATTCTTATTTAAGTTATAGAAACTTTAGGACAATAACAATACTGAGTAACAATCATTTTAACAATGATTTAAATAAACATTCTTTTTTAGCTCATACGAGGTTTTGTCTTGTGTTCACTGAGAAATAAATATAAAGGGAATCTGTTGATATCCTTTACAGGACTTGAATTAAAATAGGGTAGTATAGGAAATAAGTATTAGGTAGACATGCTGTAAATATTGGTACTATTTCAGAAGGAATGTGTCTTATTAATTTGATAAGCTACATAAATCAAATCAGAAACAGCTCTTACATTCTCTTAGTAGGAACCTCCCTCCTCCACCCTTGTTATCAACCCCAAATTACCACATACACATTTGGAAAAAAATGCATCATGAATATGTTTGTTCTCCAATAAAGTATAGAGAGTTATGGGCAAGAGATTGGGAGGAAGAAAGTCATGATGCAGGCACATGTGCTAGGGTGAATTACCCAGGAGGATTACAGAGCTTCTCTATGGACACAGCCTTCAATATTCTCTGCCTTTGAGGAAACACTAGTTCTTTTCTGATGGTGTGAACATGGAGCCCACGGATTCCAATCAGTGCTCTGCAGTTGCTGAATACATGCAAAGGAGAAAATAAAAATCCTCACTGCATAATTTATTGCTTGTTTCTTTTGGATTCTGAAAATTATCATCCACAATTGTGACAACATGATTAATAACAAAATATGAAAAATTATTTCTCAATATATGAAAGCTTTGTTATAGAGTTCATTACTATAATTGAAGACAGACAATAACTCTTTAAAAAGTAAGTTGGAAAAATATTGAGTCAGTTAATTTGTCAAAATGTCATCAGCTTTATTACTATATATAGTATATTTGTAAAAGGGTAAACTTTTTATGAAGCTTTTTTCTAAATAAATTGTTAGGGATGAAATAGAACCGGTAAGCAACAACTGAATGGTAAGTGGTTAAAAGACCCAGAAACATTACTTTTTAAAGAGTGTATAAAATATTGAGTTGCTACAAGAATTGTATGTTATGTGTTGGTTTGCAATAATAAAAATATAAATTAAATCCATGTACCACTATGCATTTAAAGAAAATATTTCATTTAAATTAAAGCCATTTTTATGCCCTTATCTTATCTGATGCTAGAGGCACTCCTAGAGGCAAAGCTGCTTTTCCTTGTTTCATGATGTGTATTTGTTCTGCTAAACAATATATTCTTTACATGGCCTCCAAATGGAGTCTTTTGCTCTAACAGTATGTTCTTGAAATTTGTCTATGATGCAACAATTTATTTCCTTTACTTCTTATTGTTTCATTTTTATGAATATAATTTAAACTATCCTTCTTACACTAGGCATTTTCTTGCTTATAAATATGAGCTATTTTAATCAGTCAAAAAATATATGAAAAAAATGTTCAGCATCACTAGAAATTAGAGAAATACAAATTAAAACTACACTGAGATTTCATCTCACTTTAGTCAGAATGGCAATTATCAAGAATATAAGTAATAATTAATGTAGGCAAGGATATGGGGGGAAAGGTACACTCATACATTGCTGATGGGACTGCAAGTTGATGCAACCACTCTGGAAAGCAGTATGGAGATTCCTCAGAAAATATGGAATGACCTAGTTATCCCACTCCTTGGTATATACCCAAAGGACTTAAAATCAGCATACTATAGTGACACAACCACATCAATGTTTGTAGCATCAATTCACAATAGTTAAGCTATGAAACCAATCTACATGCCCTTCAACAGATGAATGGATAAAAAAAGTGTTACACAACAGAATATTACTCATCCATAAAAAAGAATCAAATAATGGCAATTACCAGTAAATGGATGAAACTGGAGACTATCATGATGAGTGAAATAAGCCAATCCCCCCAAAACCAAAGGTCAAATGTTCTCTCTGATATGTGGATGCTGACTCACAATTAGGGGAGGTTGGGGTGGGGGGTTCACTGTGGACAGGGTGGAGTGGGGGGAAGGCGGGGGTTGGGAATGGGAAAGACATTAGAATGAATTAGACATAACTTTCCTATGTTCATGTATGAATATGTGACCAGTATAACTCCACATCATGTTCAACCACAAAAATGGCAAGTTATACTCCATGTATATATGATGTCAAAATAATTCTTCTGTCATGTATATCTAAAAATATACAAAATACATTCTTCTGAAATGTATATCTAAAAATAACAAATTAAAAATACAAAATAAATAAATATGAACTATTAGAAAGTCCTGTTATTACCATGATTATGCATGTTTCTATTTAAAATAAGCAAGTTTCTTTGATGTATATACCTTAAAGAGAAACTGATAGGTCATAGACTACCAACATCTTTATCACCTAATGACAAGGTTGTACCAACTCTAATAATAAAAATTCCATGTGTTTGACAAAATCTACTACAGTCAGCCTTCATATTTATAGTCATGCCTGTGTTTCAATAATGACGTCATAATGTGGCTTTAATTTGCCACCCCCTTAAACCTGTTAGGTTTATCTCTTTTATTGGCCATAGATATTTTCCTATGTAAATTATTTTTAAAATTTCATTCAACTTGTCATTTCATACTAATTTGTATGAGTTTTTATTATTTTTTTAGATCTAGCAAATAAATATCTTTTTGACATTCTTAGTTTTAACATAACCCAATGTCTCAGTCTTAAAGTTTCCAATAGTCACAATTTGTTCATTTTTTAAGAAAAATTTTAACCATAGAGGTCATGAACAAAGACTTCTACAGTCTTTTCTAGTCAAATTATATTTAAAAGTTAGAGCTACATTCCACTTGAGATAAACTTTTGTGCATGATGTAAGGCAACAGACACATTTTAATTTCTAGATCCTTAATTATACTAATTTTTACAATTGTCCTAGCATGATTTAAAGTGCTATTCTTTTTTCCACTTTCTACAGTATCCAAATGTCGTAAGAGACCCTTTACATAGTGCTTGTTTTTGATGCCCTATTTCTTTCTATTTTTATATGCATCTGTCCTTCCTTCAATAACTTTGTAACTTCTCACCTTGTTATTCTTTGTTGTGCCACTATAATTCCCTATTAAAAAGCTTCCAAAGATTCACACTAAAAAAGATACTATAATATTTGAACTGCGATGTCATTAAATATATGAATTAATTTTAAAAGGTGTCCTGTTTAAAATATTTGTCATCAAATCTATGAGCAGTTTTTGTTTTGTATCTTCTTTTCCTGAGAGTCTGGGTAGGTCAACTCCATGAACCTGCTTTTGTTGTCAATGATTATTTTGTTGTTGCCCTCTTTGTGTGTGTGTATATCACTATTCGGCTCTTATTACTACTGTTTCCTCCTTTCTGCTTCTTTGGGGTTTAATTTGCTTTTTTTTTTTTTTTTTTTTGATAGCTTTTAAAGGTGAAGCTTAGATAATTTATCTGAGGTGTTTCTCCTTTTTCATAAAAAAAAAATCAAGGTCTGAATTTCCATCTAAGCATTTCTTTAGCTGCCTTCTGCATTTTATGTTGCACTTTCATGACATTTAGCTCTGTTTCAGAAATTCTCTTGATTTTTTTTTCATGGACTGATGGATTATTTAGAAGTGTCTTGTTTAATTTTCAACTACTGGGGAATTTTCCAAATAGCTTTGTCAAATCTTAATTTAGTTCTGTTCTAGTACCAGAATATGTTAAAATATAACCTTTTAAATATTATTATATACCGTAATATAGTTTATCTTGGTAAATGTTCTGTTTGCAGTTGGAAAGAAAGTTTATTCTGTTATCATGAGGTGGAGATTCCTGAAAATGGCAAGTAGGTCAGACTAGTTGATACTGTTGTCCAAGTCTTCTCCATGTTTCACTTATTTTGTGTCAACTTCTCATCTGTTAATGAGAGAGGAATGTTGAAGTCTGAACATAGATGCAGATTTTTCTATCATCTGTATCATTTCCTTTAGTTTTTGTTTCATGAATTCTGAAGTTTTATCCTCTTATTGTATTTACTGTGAAATGTATATCTTCGTTCCTGGGAATATGTCTTTTGGTGAAATCTCCTTTGATATTCATTGAGGCATTCCACCTTTATTTTTATTGGTATTTTTATTAGTGATTTCACCTTATGACGGATTTATGCCATTTTGTTTAATGTTTTTGTTGTTGTTGTTATTGTTATTTGGGCATATATGGTAGAGGTCTGCCTTTTAATTGGAATGTTTTCCCATTTTCTTTGACTATGGTTAATTCATATAAATGGCTTTAACCTACCAGCTTGCTATTTGTTTTCTCTTTGCCCCATCTGTTCTTTGCTATTTCTTCTACATTTTATGTCTACTTTTGTATTTTAAAATCGTTTCAACTACATTATTGGCCCATTACATATACTAGCTTGTTCTTCAAAAAAAAAAAACAACAGTTTCTCTAGTGCCTACATGTTTTGATTATCATGATGTACTTTCAAATAACAATATGAAATAAGAGAATGTTAAAACTATCCAACAATTTCTCTTTTTCCAGCTTTCATGTCAGTTGTATCATATATTTTGTTTCCACATTTTTAAAGCTTTTAAAAGATCTAGAAATTTCATACTTGAATCAATTTCTCTCTTCTAATGTTCTTTTTTTATAATCCAAAATTCATTCTACCGGTATTTTTCTTATACATGAAGAATTTCTTTAACATTTCCTTTAGTAGTAGTCGAACAATGATTAATTTCTTTCAACTTTAGATTATCTAGGAAAAAAGTAATTTTTCTTCACTTTGAAAGTTAATTGTAGGGGGTAGAGAGAGAAGAGGGGAGGGGAGGGGAGGGGAGGGGGATAGTAGAGGATAGGAAAGGCAGCAGAATACAACAGACACTAGTATGGCAACATGTAAATCAATGGATGTGTAACTGATATGATTCTGCAATCTGTATACGGGGTAAAAATGGGAGTTCATAACCCACTTGAATCAAAGTGTGAAATATGATATATCAAGAACTATGTAATGTTTTGAACAACCAACAATAAAAAATTTTTAAAAAAGCTGATGAAAAAAAAATAAAAGTGTATTTTAAAAACACATGGCACACATAAAAAACTATATCCCATGTGTAAGCGCCAAAGCTAAATTTTGCAAAATAAATAAAATAAAATAAAAAATAAAAAAAAAGAAAGTTAATTGTGCTGGTTAATGTGTTCTAGATTTTATTCTCTAATTAGTGAAAGGATCTTAATCTAATTCTTAAAATTGTGTGATTTAAATAATTTTTAAAATAATGTATAGAATAATTGAAAATACAATATAGAATATGTGAATACTATTTTCTATTTTCTGGATAAATTTTTAAAATTAAATTTAAGCTTTGTTCCTCCTGAGAATTCTTAAAAGTATTAAACTGGGGCTGCTGTTTTCTTAGAAGATTTTTAACTTGTAATTTTAAAACACTGTTTGATCAATGCAAAAAGTAAATTCTGAATCCCTTTTATCTGGCACTGTCCTAAATTCTAGATGTATACCGGGTATAGAACAAGAAATCACTGCCCTGAGGAGTTCGTTCCAGTGGAGATATATTCAGATATGAAAACAAAGAGTTCAACAGAGAAGTGAGTTGGACTATAGAGGAAATAAAATTACTCATGAGTTGATCATTTTTTAATCTATGTGATGAGTACTTGGGATTCCTTCTATTATTTCTCTCTTTTTGTTTGTATTTAAAATGGTCTATGTTATCAATCTTTTTAAGTATCAAAAGAATGAATGCAGAGCTTGAAATTCAATGTTCTGAACATACACATCAAAAATAGTAATCATATGAGGTGATGGATATGCTAATTGTGATGTTTATTTCATAATATATGCATTTTCCAACATTGTACACTCTAAACCATTTTTATGTGTCAAAAATTAGCTTTTTAGGGCTGGGGATGTGGCTCAAGCGGTAGCGCGCTTGCCTGGCATGCGTGCTGCCCGGGTTCGATCCTCAGCACCACATACAAACAAAGATGTTGTGTCCGCCGAGAACTAAAAAATAAATATTAAAAAATTCTCTCTGTCTCTCTCTCTCTCTCCCACTCTCTCTTTAACAAAAAAATTAGCTTTTTAATTAAACTGAATGAATTAAACAAAGCTAGGTTGTGATAAAATATTTCAGAAGTGAAAAGTAAACTTAAAAAATTGAGTCACCTAATAGAAAAAAGTCAAGCTTGTTTGGGGCTTCTTGGTTGCACTCTATAAACAGTGGATTTTGCCTAGGAATCTTCAAAAAATAGATGATCAAGATTTTTAAAATGAAACAACTAAACACTCAAGTCTTAATGCTAAACAAGTAATTATTTATCTCCATGAATGTACAGGATATTGTTGTCACAAACTCATCTTAAAAAAATAGTGTAAGGATTTCTTCATCCTCCAAAAGCAAAGAATTGAGGGATTGGATTTTGGTTTAATATAGAAAATTCAGCTCTAGAATGAATTTTATTGTTGTAGAAATTACATAAATAAGAAAATGGAAAGACAGTGTCATATAATTCAAGTGTACCAATTTATTTTTTATAATGTTCTAAAAATATCAATTGAATATGAAGAAAACATTGTAAAGTAATGTGAGTTTTAAAGTGGTTAAATATTTTAGTGATAAGAGCAAGAATATGTTAAAATGTAATAGAAATTAATAAATTCAGTTAGTGGATGAGAAACATCAGAAATATGTTATCAGAAACAAAAAATATACTTAAATTCTAATATTTTTCTTGTTTAAAGATTCACTTTATTTTTTTCTGAAGAAATAGATAGTTGAATATATTAAACAAAATTATCTATGAAATGAAAACTTTTAATACTATTTGAAGAAAAAAAAATACATGAAACAGTTTGATCTTTCTTCCCAGCTAGAATCATAGATCCCTAAGAAATCATCTGACAAAACTGCAGCTCTTATAAAAGCAATATCACTGTTCTCAAATTACTAGTGGAAGAATTAAGAGTCATATATCAGAAGAGAAAAATAAACTGGTTTTGTTTAAGAAGCTTTTTGTTGTTGTTGTTAGATAAAGTTGAGTCTTAATTTTAATACTCTTTAAATCTCAGCTACCTAAATTGTAAAATGGATTAATTTGACCTGCAGCATTGTCCTCAGAAATAAATTTCATAAGGAGTAATTAAAAAAGAAATGAAAATGAATATTTACATATTTACCACTGAACCCTCATGAGGCTGTTTCCAAAGTGAATTATTTAATTAGGTATTTGACTACAGTAATAAAAATACAATAATCCAAATTCTTAAATTTTAAGTTGGGTCAATTTTAGTAACTTGTTAATTTTAGTAACTTTTCTATTTCTTGCTTTGAAATTATTCAAGAGCCATTCCTTGGTACCTATGGGAGTTGGTTTCAGGACACCATCACCCTCACGCAGATACCAAAATTCTTGGATGTTCAAATCATTGTACAAAATGGTATAGGCACACTTTCTCATAAACTTTAAATCATTTCTAGGTTTCTTAACAATGCCTAACAAATGTAAATGCTATCTAAACAGTTGTAGTATTGTATTGTTAGAGAATAATTGCAAGAAAAAGTCTGTACATGTTCAATAAAGACAAAATTTTTCCTAATATTTTTGATCCACAGTTGATCAAAACCACAGAAATAGAATCATGAATACATAAGGCTCACTGGATTCTTGTTAGCCATTTGTATGTATCAAATCTATGTTGATCCTTCTCTTTTTACTTCTGATATTGGTAATAATTAATTTTCTATATTTCTTGGATTCTGAATTACCCCAACTTTATTTGTCCCTCTCCCATATAATTATTGACATGTATTTTTACTTCTAATTTAGTCACCACAAAGTATTATTTTTCAATTTTCTGTGAACTTCCATGTAACCATATTCAAATGTCCCAATTATTTTTGGTTTTCATCTCTCTCTCAATTAAGGAAGGGGGGATAATATGGGCTCATTTAAAAAATTTTTGTAATGGGTTAAGTACTGTGCCATTAATATTTGATTCAAATTTATTGCTGCTTTATAGATGATACTCTACCCCTTTTAAAAATTCCTTTTATGGTTTTATAGTTCCTCAGTGATATTTTAACTTTAATTATGGAGAATATTTTCAATGGCCATAGAATTCTAGGTTGAAACATAATATATGCTTTCATCCTCTTAAAGTTGTTTCACCATCATATTATTTTCCTTTCTTTCTCTTGACAAGATCTTTTAGTTGAATGTCAGTGTAAACAGTAATTACAGGGCTGGGGTTGTGGCTCAGCAATAGAGCGCTCACCTAGCATGTGTGAGTCTCTGGGTTTGATCCTCAGCACCACATAAAAATAAATAAATAAAACTATTGTGTCCAACTACAACTAAATATATATATATATATACAATTACAAGTATTTTAAAGCCCATATCTAATATCTCCAATAACTGGATCATCTAAAGGTATGTTTCTATTGTCTGTTTTTTTCTCTTTCTCTTAATGAGTTATTTTTAATAAGCTCCTATTGCAATATAAGCAACCCCAAAATGAGTTTGTACTATTGTTCTTGAGTCTCTTAATCATCTCATTTGTAGTATTTATCTCAGTTGGGCTCCCACACTCCCACCAGCAGTCAGCTTGTTGTAAGGTTGGTGTTATCTGGTGATTACGGCTTAATTCTTTCATATATTTATAGCAAACCTAACACTGATCTGGATGGCCTTAACCAAGACATATGGTGTATCATTCCCCCAACATTTTAGCCCAGTCTATTCAGTTGGTGCTGACAGAGATCAGAGAGATAGAAAGAGAGAAATGCATAAATTTTCTTGACTTCTAAACTTGTAACAGAAACATCACTTCTGCCATTTTTATCAACTGCATCTATAAACAATGCCAGTCATTGTGTATAAAACAATATGGGGTTATTGATGTTATCTTCTTGCAGAAAGTCTTCTTACAGAAGAAAAGAAGTTAGAAGCCAGTAGAAAATATTTGCATTCATACCTTCTAAAGGACTTGTATCCAGAATATACAAAAGAACCCTCAAAACTTAACCATAATAAAAGCAACCCAACCTGTACTCTCAGAAAAATGAGAAATTATACCCCATTTGATTCAAATTGTATTGTCATGTGCAACTAATAAAAAAAGTAAAAATAAATAGATAAATAAATAAATGCAACCCAGTTTTTTGTATTGTTTTGTTTTTAATGAGTGAAAGACTTAAGAAGGTGATGCTTCATCACCAAAGAAGATACTGACATGGTTGGCAGGTAAACAAGCCCTTGAAAAGATGTCAATCACAGCGAGGATAACTCTTCAATTTAACCCTTCGACTCCAGGTTAAATCTTCTGGCTCAAGGCAACCTAGTGCAACCCAAGACTCCCAGGCCCACATCATTCTAGCCCCAAATAATCATTTCCTCCCAAAGGTGCTCAGCAGGAACCTGTAAACAAGGAAGTTCAAGGAGATGAAGCCACTTACAGGTCCATTTCAAAAAGTTGGAAACAAAGATTTCCAAATTGACTAATCACCTGAGAAAGCAGGACCATCCCACCAATCAGCAGTCAGGTTTTGTTCCAGTCAGCCAATAGAAGTAGAAGTACAGGATGAGAGGCGGTGCCTGTCTGGTCTCCATGGCAATTCCTGGTTGCTGGTGATTGTTGGTAATCCAAGAGTCAGTCCCCCCAGTAATACTAGAGGTGGGCAGGGAGTAGGAGGAAGAGGGGTAGAGGGGAAGTGGTGGGGCACGTAGGGTGTCATGGGGGGCAGAGAGGATGCTAACAAGTGGACAGAAAAGTATTTAGAGGGGCACGTGTGTAGGAGAATAGGGAGGCTATTCTAAGTGGACAGAAGAGTTGAAAGAGTCAGCAAGCTGGTTTGAGGGGTAAAAACAAGGGGTTAGAGGAAGTCATGGTCAGATTTATAAGGAAGCAGAAAAGAGGCTATGGATAGAAAGGGAGAGGAGTCATAGTTTACAGGTGGTTAAGAAATGTCTTAGAGAAGCCAAGTGAGGGGCTTGGTGGGGAGTGGAGGAATTTATGGGTAAACAGTAATGGGTTGGAGCAGAATCGTGACAGATTTATGGGGAAAAGTGGGGGGTGGGTATTATAAGAGAGTCATGAGAGTGTGATTGTGAACTTAGAAGTTTTATAGGGTGAGAATTTCAGAAGGGAAAAATGAGTTTATAATGGAGATTTTTACAGATGAAAAGTGATAATATAAGGGTCTTATTTGTAGGGTGTGTTATGGGGCAAAGAGAAGGCTTTTTTGGGGAGACAATAGTGGTGTTATAGAAACAAAATTTTTATAAGTGGAGGTTTTAGGGAGTAAGGGTCCTCATAGTCAAGAGATTTGGGCAGGGGTAATAGCAGAGGCCATCTAAGAAATGCTGGAGGAGATCTTCAAAGCAATTGCAGAGGACAAGGAGGAAGTCTTAGAATACAGGGAAAGGGTTAAGGGAAAGAGCAGGACTATAGGGCACAGAAGGTGGAGAGTTCTAATGGAGAGGGAGGTTCTAAATGGGATAGAGAAAAGTTGGAGGTGATGTGGTGACAGATGGAGCCGAAGATTTTAAAGGGAGTCAATGAAGATGGTATAGGAGGCAAGGAAAAATGAGTTAAGGTGAAATGTGAGGGAGCAGGAAGGGGTAGTAGAGTAGAGAAGCCATACTCAACCTAACCCACTCTCTGCTCCCAGGTGTTTGAGCAAATGACTACAAATGAGGCCAATAAAGACAAGGACGAGGAAGAGGAAGAGAGAGAGTCTGACTCCTACATGTGGATGTCCGTCTTGTCCCTCTTGTTTTGCCTCCCCTTAGGCACAGCAGCTGTAATCTCATCTAGGCAGGTGGGAATCTGAATAGTACCAATCCTTATTTTCCCTCTACATCCTGGTCCTGACCCTGACTCAGCTTCTTCCTTGTTTTCCCTTGTTGCTAGGAGCCTGAGAGATGCCACTTCCTATAGGTTCAGACACCTAGGCTGGGTCCTTACAGACGCACAGCCCACCCCAAACCAGTATCTCTTTTAAACTCATCTTTTCCTGTTTCTTGTCTCCCCTGAAACTCAGGTGAAATGCTACAATCAATTGAGATACTATGACAAGGCAGCGGAGTCCTCCAGTCAAGCCTTTTGTTTGGCTGTCACAGGCATTATTTTGGGTACGTTCCCGATCCCCTTGTTAGTGTTTACACTGCATTTCTTTAATTGACCTCTGTTCCAGTACATAAACAACCAACTAAATACATGCTATATTGTAACTTTGTCCTGGCTGTAAATATCTCTTTGGACAGAGTAGGGCCCCTGCTTCAATGTCTGGAATACCAGGTTATTTGAGATCAGGAAAAAAACAAAAGCTAAGATTTCTATTTTAGTCAGCTTTTCATTGCTGTGATCAAAAGACACGACAAAGAACAACTTAGCAGAGGAAAAGTTTATTTTGCCTCCAGTTTCAGAGGTTCATTTCAACTCTAGAGCTCTGGGCTTGAGGTGAGGCAGAACATCATGATGGAAGGGTGTGGCAAAGGAAAGCAGCTCAGAACATGGCAACCATAAACAAAGTGTGTTCTGCTCACCAGGAACAAAATACTAACCACAAAGTCATGCCCTAATGACCTACTTCCCCCAGCCACAACATAATTGCTTATAGTTACCACCCAGTTAATCCTTATCAGTATATTAACCCACTGATTAGGTCACATTTCTCATAATCTAATCATTTCACCTGTGAAAATTCTTGAATGGTCTCATACATGAGTTTTGGGGATACCTCATAGCTAAACCATAATGTTCAACCCCAGGCTTCCAAGACCTCATGCTCATCTTACAATGCAAAATGCATTTAGTCATTTTTCAAGAGTTCCAGCATTATCCAAAACTTTAAGTTCAAAAATCTCACCTAAGACTCAAGGCAAATTCATGGATGTTTTTACATATAAAGATCATGTTTTTTCCTGTAGATAGGCAAGTCACATATACCAAATATATACTGGTACAGAGTAAATATTTCCATTCCACAAAGGAGAAACTGAGACATAGAAAGAAGGGATGGGACCAAAGCAAGACACAGATTCAGCTAGGCAAACACATCCTATAGATCAATATACAGCATCTGGGATACATGACATATTCTCCAAAAGGCTTGTGTAACTCTGCCCCTATGACCTTGTTGATTACAGTCCACATGGCCTTGCCCTTGGCTTGCCTGCTCCATTGCTGTAACCATCCTCAGTAGGTGTTCCACATTACTGGCAACTTTTAATCTCAGTGTTCTCCACTGCCACTTTGATTTCCTTTTCATATCTTTACACATCACTCTCTCAGGGGCTTCCTACAGAGATTCTGATCCTGCTACATTTCACCTTGCCACCCAGGCCTTCCTTTGAAATCTTAATGGATGCTTCCATGACCCTCTAACTCCAGCATCCTGCATTCCTGTAAAATCAGAATCATGTGGTCAGTCCCAAGGTCTGCCACCATCATGAGCTGTAGCCAAGCTTCCTTGGATCACAGCTGCAGAAGCCTCTGTGTGATTCCACACAGTGAAACAATGTCCTAGGCACCTGATATGCAAAGAGGGTGCCCCCATGGTCTCTCCTCAACAAAATTTTTACTTTTACACCCTTGAGCCTAAAATAGGCGTGGTCTTGTCAGTTCCTGAGATGCCTTCAAATCATCTTTCCTATTGTCTTTTTATAAAATACTTAGCATCTCTTTAGTCCCTATGATCTCTTTCCAAATATTTCTGGTCTGCGCTTTGCTCCTGATTATCACAGCAAACTTGGCAAAAAGCTGACAAGCAATATCCATGCCACCCCTGAATGCTGTGCTATCTTGAAATTTCCTCTGCCAGATTAATCAGTGAATCATTTTTAAATTCAGACTCACAGATATTCTCAGGCCATAGGCAAAATGTAGACAACTTATTTGCCAGATTGGAATATAAATGACCTCTAGTCCAATTTCCAACAGAGTTGTCTTCCTTCTCTGAAACTTCATGAGCCAATCTTTACTGTTCACAGTCCTATCAGTATTTTGGTCTTCTGAGCTCCCATCAGAATTTCCCATTAAGCCCCATTTATAACATCTAAAGCTTTTCCAGCTTGTTTCTCTAAATTTTGAAAAATTCCTGCTAACCAGCTCCAAAAGCTTTTGAGTCACATGATCAGGTTAGTCACAGCAATGATCCCACTTCTCAGTAACAATTTCTGTTTTAGTCACCTTTGCATTGCTGTGACCAAAAGACCTGACAAGAAAAATTAGTGGAGGAAAAGTTTATTTTGGCTCAGAAGTTCAGTCCCTGGTTGGCTGACACCATAGCTCTGGGCCTGAGGTGAGGCAGAATATCATGGCAGAAGGTAAATGAAAGCAAATCAGGACATGGCAACCAGGAAGTAGAGAGTGAGCTGTACTCACCAGGGACAAAATATAAACCCCAAATGCACACCTCCTAATGACCTACTTCCTCTGGCTACATCATACCTTCCTAAAATTACCATATAATTAATCTATAACAATGAATTAATCCACTCATTAGGTTACATCCTTCACAGTCAAATCATTTCATCTCTGAAGTAAATTCTCTCACACATGAGAGTTTGAGGGACATATCATATCTAAATCATAACATTTTCTAAATTATTAATGAAGAGTCTTCTTAAAACAGAGGGCTTTAATTACTTTTGATTAAATTATTACTTTTGCTTCTAATCATTTCTGTACTAGTTCTCTAAACAGTTGCCAGTGCTTCATTATTATATTGTAGAGAACAGGAAACTGCAGAAAAATAGAAAGTATCTAACTCAAATTTGTGAATGTTTGCAATTATATACTCACATGTTAAAATTTCTGCCAAAGTATATAGAAGATTTTAATTAATGGGAATACATATCATAATAACAGATGATTTGACTTATGATAAACATTATGATGATATCTTAATCTACAGTTCATCATTTTAAAACCTTGTAATTTATGAACCAAATGTAAATTTTTGAAATAATAATGCATGTGGTTAAGATAATTGGAAAAGGAAGAGTAAAGAGCTAGGATTTGTCCTATCAGATGATACAACTCATTACAGATTATAACCTCACCCTTCCCCCTGAAAAATGTGGTTCCATCATTGAAAGGTGCCTAAAATAAATAGTAGGTAGTGTTGAAACAAAATAATCTATGCTAAACATTAGATATATGACAGAAGTTGTAGCAATTATCACTGGAGTAATGTTAGTTTTTTTTACTGTTTTTTTAAATTTGGGTCACAATAGAAGAAAAATAGTTATGTTCCCTCATGCTATAGGTAGAAAAAAATGAAAGTTACAACTACAAAGTTAAGAGAAGAAAAACTAGGGAACCACCTTTAAAATACATGGGAAAGAGAAAGCTTTTTTTTTAAACAAATAGAATGTTAAATTTAACTACAACAAATTAGAAGCATTTAATTAAATAACAAATTTCAAAATAGTTAAACATAGAATGATAAATTTAGAGATACCTCCCTAGGTGAAACTAACATGAAACAAAGTAATAAATATTTGATGGCTCTTGACAAAGCAGGCAAAGGTAATAACTGGTAATAAGAATAAAATAAACTAATAATAAGACTAATAAGAATAAAAACAAACTCCAAGTGAGGAAGTCCAAAAGCTTATAATCATGTGACTCTTTTGTCTTTATTGGAAGAAACATAAAATAAGAATGAGAATATATAACCTTGATATTGGCAAAAATTAAAATCAAAATAACATGGTGATTAAAATCAAAATAAAAATACTAAAATTTATTATTCTATAGTTTGATTGGTAAATGTCCCCAAAGGCCCATGTGTTAATGGCTTGGTCCCCAGCTTGCACTTTTGAAAGATGGTGCAACTTTTAAGAGGTAGGGCCTTGAGGGTGGCCATTCAGTCTCTGGGTATGTGCTCTCCAAGGAGATAGTACAGTCCTAACTCCTTCTTCCTCTGTTTTAACTTCCTGGCTGTAGGGTGAGTGCTTTTTCTCTAGCGTGTGTTCTGTCTGAGGTGCTGCTTCACTACAGGCCCAGAGCAATGGGGCCAAGTGATCACAGATTGAAACCTCTAAAATTGTGAGTCAACATAAACATTTTATTTTCATAAGTTGATTATCTCAGGTATTTTTTTTTTGCAGTAGCACAAAACTAACACAAATTATTAGTCAAAATGTGAGGAAATAGGAATTCATATGCACCTTGATAGGAGTATACACCAACACAGAGCAGAGCAATGTTTACTAGTGACAGCTGTCCCAATCCTGTTCTGGGAAGCATTTTAGGCCTAAGAAACTTTCTCAAGGATCCATTAAGGAAGAGGCACCAAGAGGCGAATTGCAGCAAGGTAGTATCTAAAATGTGGTGTGTTTATTCATTATTAAACTACAGAAGATGCAGAGTGGATTTACATTGTTCTATAAAAGCTAAAGTTGAGTTTATCAAAGAAAACAAAAGAAAAATATCTAAAAATTAATACCACTAGTGAAGTTAAACACCTATGGATACATAAAGAACCACCCTAAAAGAGAAAAATAAAACAAAAGCAAATACAAGGAAGTAAATAAATGAAATGAAAATATAAAATCAACATAGGTCAAAGTTGCTTCATTTGAAAAAGCAACAAAATTGGCCAATCTTTAGGCAGACTGACTTAAGGAAAAGAAAAAAAATTCAAATTAGTAAAATAACGACTAAGAAAGGAGCTGCTATAAACAACATTATATAAATAAAAGGATTATACGGGAATACTATGAACACTTAAATGCTAACAGATTGAGTGATGTGACTACCACAAGTTTAATCACCTGAATACTACGTGACTCTGTTCTTCCAATGAAGAAAGACATATTCCTACAATAATAGAAAACATCAAAATGAACTCACGAGAAAAAAGAAAATCTGAATATACCTAAGACAACAAAAATGTCACTCAAAGTCCCGGACTAGATGGCATCACTGATGAGTTCTACCAAATATTCAAAAATTAAACAAATACTTCACCAGACACTGTAAAACAGAAGAGCAGAAAACACCTTTCAGTTTCTAAGAGACCATTTTTATCCTAAGACTAAAATCAGACTAAATTCATGAAAGGAAAAAAATTTGCAGACAAACATTCATTATGAAAAATCCCAATAAAATACTAGCAAATGGAATGTGGCAACAAACCAAAAGGATTGTACACTGTGACCAAGAGGATTATATCCTAGGATTACAACATCCAAAAATCAATCAAGATAGTATCACCTTAATAAAATAAATAATAAATATCTTCACATGACATCTAAGTAGATGCAGAGAAAGCACTTACCAAAATGCTTTCAAGATAAAACCACTTACCAAATTAAGAAGAGAGAACAATGTCTTCAAATTGATAGGGAGGACAATAATTAAAACAAAACAAACAAACAAACCAAAAAAAAAAAAAAAAAACCCCAACGAACAACACTGTCAACATAATTAATGGTGAAAACATCCCAAGATGGAGAATAAGACAAGAATGCCTACTCTTTCTACTATATCTATTCATTGTATTGAAGGTTGTATCCAGGGCAATAAATAGAGGGGGAAAAAACAACAACAACAAAGAAACAACAAGCATCCTGAAAAAGTAGCAGTAAAACAATCTGTATTTGCAGATGACATGGTAGTGTATATAGAAAATCTTGAAACATTTTTAAAAGAAACCATTAGAGCTAGCAAATGAGTTCAACAAAGTGGCAAAACACAAAGTCAGTACACAAAAATCAGTTGTATTTCTGTATACTAGTAATAATTCAAAAATGAAATTAACAATGACTAAACTATTGAGGGATAAATTTAACAAAAGAAGTGCAAAACTTGTGCATGAAAAACCACGAGGCAGTGAAGAAAGGGGAGACAGTCTGTTTTCATGGATAAGAGGATGCAATGTGGTTAAGAGAACAATCACACTAAATGGGTCAACAGATGCAACACAATCACAATGACGGTCTCACCTGGTGTTTGTCCAGACATTTGCAAGCTGATCTTAAAATCCATAGGGAAATGCAAGGGTTTAACAACAGGCCAAAATAACTGAACAAACAAGGTTGAAGGGTATATACTTCCTGATTTTAAAAACTTACTACAAGCTACATTAATGAGGACTATGTGGGGATACCATAAGATCAGAAATATGGAATAGAATTTAGAGTTCAGAAATAAACATATCTACTTCTTCACATCTCATGTTCAACAAGGGTATTCAAACAATTCAATGGGAAGAGGAATTTTTTCCATCAAACAGTGTTGAGAAAGCTGGATCTCCAATGCAAATAATAAAGCTGACTTGTTACCCAGCATATGTGCAAGAATAGATTACAAATGAAAATGGTTCATATATCTAAATGTAAGAGTTGCCAATCACCATAACCATTAAGTAAATGAAGAAACTAATTAAAAATAAATGTAAGCGCGAACACTACAAAACTCTTAAACATACATATAAATCTTTGTGATCTTGCTTTAAAACAAGAGATAAAAAATTTTGAAAAAAATATACACATATATCCAGAATATGTAAATAACATTTACAACTTTTGTTTTTAAAAAAAACAAAAATAACCTACTTTAAAAATGGACCAAGAGGCCAGGTGCAGTGGCACACTCCTGTAAATCTGAGGCAGGAGGAGGATCATGAGTTCAAAGCCAGCCTCAGCAATTTAGTGAGTCACTAAGCAACTCAATAAGACCCTGTCTCTAAATATAATACAAAATAGGGGTGGAGATGTGGCTCAGTGGTAGAGTGCACCTGAGTTCAATCCCCAGTATCTCCCATCCCTCCAAAATGGACCAAGAATTTCACTAGACGTTTCTCCAAAGAAGATAGAACGATGGCCAATAAGCACTTGAGAGCACTTTACATCATTAGTTATTATGAAAATGCAAATCAAAACCACAATGAGATAATATCTTCCCTCCCACTCACTAGTATGGCTCTAATCAAAAAGACAGACAATAACATGTTGACAAAGTTTGGAGAAATTAGAAGCCTAAGACATTGTTGGTGGGAATGTAAAAATATGCAGCCACTGTGGAAAACAGGCAGTTCCTGAAAAAGTGAAACATACACTTACTATATGACCTGAAACTTCAACTTCTAGGTAGTGTCCACGAAAATAAAAAACATACGCACATAAAACGTGTAAGCATTTCTAATAGCAGTATCTATATATCTATATATCTAATAGCAGAAAGTAGAAATAATCTAAATGTCTATTAAGCGACAAATGGATGAACATGTATAGTACAGCCAACCAATAGAACACGATTCATTCCTAAAAATGAAGAGAGAGATGATACATACAAAGTATGGATGAGTCTTGAAATCATTATGCTAAAATGTTTATGAAAGAGGCCAAGTGCCAACATGCCACTCTAATCTGATTCTATTCGAATAAACTGTTCAGGACAGGCAAACCTGTGGAAACAAAAAGTAAAATAGTGGAAACCCAGATACAAGCAGGAAGGAGAAATACAGAACGACTGCTAACGCCTACAGGATGCTCCTTGGAGGTGCTGATTGAACAACCCTGTGAATATCTTTCAAAACACTCAATAGTGAATTTTAAAAAGAAAGTTCTAAAGTATGTGATGTATATCTGAAGAGATAAAAACAAAACTATATATCTTTTTTTCACACTTTAAACTGGCAGAAGTTAGATTCAAAGTGTAGATAATAAACCACTAGGATGGGTACTCATTTGGGGGAAGAGAAATATAGTATGTAGGCAGGAAGTAGAAAATTTTTGCTTTTCAAATGATAATCCCCACATCAGAAAGACTACACAGCCACTTAGGATGCTTTATTCAATTAACCACTCAATGTTCAGTCTACTTATTTATTTCTGTTTTAATTTTATCACATCTATACTTATTCATAGTAATTTCATTTGTTATCTTCAGCTGCTTTTTAAAAAATTACATTTCCCAATTCTTGGATTTCAACTTTAGCCCATTTATTAAATTTATTTTAATTTATAAAAGAAGAGTTTAATACTATTAGTTTGCCTCATCAAACACTTGGGCTTCATTTAATAATCATCAGCAGTGTCTGTTCTTATAAACCTTTCAATTAAAATTTTTTTGTTATAATCTCCTTGATATGAGTATTATTTTCTAGTTCTGTCATAATCAGTATAATTTTTATATTTTTATTCTATTCTCTTTTTAGCACTATAGTCAGATATGCCTTATAAATTATAGTAATTCAATAGTTATACCTCTACAGTCAGATAATATAGCTTATATACTTTTATTTTTTTTTTGTACTGGGGATTGAACTCAGGGGCATCGACCACTGAGCCACATCCCCAGCCCTATTTTGTATTTTATTCAGAGACAGGGTCTCACTGAGTTGCTTAATACCTCACTTTTGCTGAGGCTGGTTTCGAACTCACAATCCTCTTGCCTCAGTCTCCTGAGTCACTAGGATTACAGGCATGTGCCACCTTGCCCAGTGCTTATGTGATTTTTTATGTTTTACTTAACAGCTGAATTTTAGAAATCTCTAAATTACTCCATTTTTTGTCTTGAAAATAAGACCTTTTTGGTTCATAGAATCCAAAAATCAATGTTGTAGTAAATAAATCTACTATATTGTTCAGATATCCTTTATTTCTAGTTCATGTTCATGTGTTTGGTCTATTCAACTTGGATGCTGACATTATGACTATATTTAAATCAATTTTTGTATTTTTAATTTCTTATAAAAATATATTTTTTTCAGACAACCAAAAAACTAATGAATTGCTCATTTTACTTGTCAACAGATAGAACGCAGACCCACATCCCCCCTCTCTGTTAATTTATGTAATGAATAAGTCCTCTCTTCAGGTCAGGATCAGAGGTCCAACTCCCACTAGCATCTAGATTTGACCACATATACACAAGTATTCATAGTGTTGTCTCTTGACCCACTGAATGAGCCTCTTATATACTCAGCTGTTCATATTTAATAGAAAGTGAAGCACACATAGTGATTCTATTGCTTTACTTTTTAAAAGTGGGACAAAAGCACGGTTTTGTTCATAATCTCTAAATGTGAGTATTCCTGTAAATGTGAATGTTCTATGCAAAACTTGATTTGCTGTACTTCTACTACACCCTGCTATGCACAATAGTGACTTAGCAAACTTAAGTACAATTATAAAAACAACAAACCGGAAACACAACTTCCAGCATTCTGGTTTTTAATGAGTTTGGAAGAGATTAATCCTTACATGTACTTAGAATGCCAAGATTGAAAATGCCATTAAATGGGGACATCAAAAGTATAGGTGAGGGTATATCTGCAGGATACACTGCAGGACCTCACAGACTGGAAAAAGCTTACATTAATTCCATTTTATTCTGTATTGAAGCAAATACAAATGACTAATGCAATCTTCACCAAGTTTATCCTAGACTTCACATGGCTCACTTCTATTTATTTTTTTAATAGCATAAAAGAATTTTAAGAATATTAAGAAATGAAGCTGAAATCAGTCTTGGGTACCTTCCTCAGCTTGATACAAATCTGAAATGATTCAATAATCCCTACCAAAATTTCCCTGTCTTAGTCCATTTCCTGTTTGTAGAAATGATTCTAGGCAGCTTTTCCCATGGTATGTTTTGAGGAAAACTAGCTGAGGGGATCTTAACAGGTGAAAAACAGATCTGTGTTGAGTATGTTTGGAATGTACAAGGAGAGATTAGTGTCTGGACTATAGACTTTCTCAGTCTTTGAGGTACTAAATGCACATTCTAGAAAGATGCAGTGTACAGCATTTCCCAAATTCATCTGACCTCCGAATTCTTTTTTCTTGCGCGCGCACACACACACACACACATACACACACACACATCTAGAGGGGCTAATGGCTCTGAGAATATTCTTTGGGAAATGCTATTCTAGCCAATTCATCCTGGTTCTAAACATTCCAGGACTAAATTTAGCAACAGTTACCATTTTAATTCTGAAGTAGAAGAATCATTTTGCTTATAAGGTCAACTGCCATGATAACCTCCAGATTCTACTCCATGAGTATCCTTCCTAAAGCGACTAAGAACTAAATTTCATTTCTACTGAGAAATTCAAGGAAGTTATTCTCATGTGGATGATAATTATGATCTTTCTAAGGTAATTCTTACATTCTTCCCCAAAATAGTAAAAATATAGGGATCTAATTATTTCTAGATCTTAGGATCTAGAATCATAATTATTTGGGGGAGAGGACATGTTATAATATCACTACAATTAACCCTATCAATAACGATAATAATAACGATAGTGGTGGTGGTAGTGGTGGTAGTACTAACTAAGCACTTAATCCTCATATTACTCTATGAATTTAGGATCTATCATTATACCTATTTTTAAAATAAGTACTCTGAGGTTTACAGAGATTAATTTATTTGCCAAGAGTGACAAAAAGGAGTAAGGGCAGAACCTGAAACCCATATCTGGCCCTACATCCCAATATATTCTAGTAACAACACAAAAAGCAACTCTTACTGTACAGGAAAATTAGAGTGTATTTATACGAATTCAATGTAATTAAAATTTGTTTTTAGATTTCCTTTTGATAAAATTCCCATGTCTTTAGAGTAAATATGTTGTTGTTGTTTGTAAGTAGAGAAAAATAGACTTTCATTTACCAATTACAGGTTATAAGGCCTTTCAGTGGGGGAGGATTTTAAAAATCTGCATCCAAGGTAAAGACATTCTCTGTAGTTTCTAAACTGCAGAATGCTGATACTCTGAAACTTGTTCTCAAAGAAATTTGTTTTCCCATCTAAAGAAATGTTTTCCATAAAATCAAAGGGATTTTCTGCCTGAAAAACCTTTGAGAATCCAAGTTCCACAAGTAATCTTTCAGCTACAAATTCAATATACTGGCTCATCAAAACACAGTTCATCCTAATGAGGCCAACTGGCAAGTCTTCTGTTAAAAACTCCTGCTCAATTTTGACAGCATTAACAATGATCTCCCTCACCCTTTTCTTCTGAAGTCTTATTTACTAAGTACTGAAACATTAGGCAAGCAAAGTCATAGAGAAGTTCTTCATCTCTGTTGATCAGCTCATTGAAAAATGTGAGTCCAGGGATGGGACCTCTCTTCTTTAACCAGAAAATAGCAGCAAAAGATCCTGAGAAGAAAATTCCTTCCACAGCACTGATGGCCACCACTCTTTCCCCAAAAGTAGACTTTCTATCTGCTATCCATCACAGGGCCCAGTCTGTTTTTTTCTTAACGTATGGCATTGTTTTAATTGCATTAAATAAAAATTTCCCTTTCTTGGGATCTCTGATTCTAGTATCTATTAGCAAACTGTATATCTTTGAGTGAACATTCTTTATGAGAATTTGAAAACCATAGAAACAGCAAGCCTCTGAAACTTGCACCTCCTGACTAAAGCTCTCCACCAAATTTTCATTTCCATTTCCATCACTGGTTGCAAAAAAAAAAGCTAAGATATGAGAGAGAAAATAATTCTCATCTGATTTAAGCTTGTTCTAGTGAAGGAGATCCTTTGATAAAGTCAACCTCTTCTGCTGTCCAGAAGGATGCCTGTGCCTGTTCATACATTTTCCAAATATCGGGGTACTGAATTGGAAATATGACAAATTGGCAAGCACTCTTTCCTAACAACGGCTCTTCATTAGACTTCACTTCCTTTTCGTTGTTATCTGATGGTAACCTCTCATCCTGCTAGGACATGGCTGTTTCCAGTCTTTCCAGGTCGCTCATCGCAGAGCTACTAGAGCGTAGCAGGTCAGCACTCAACTAGGACAGGCTCCAGGTGGCCTCATGGCTCACTTTTAATTTTGAAAAAAAAATAGTTTAACTTGAACCTTTCTCCACTGAGAAAATTAAGTTTGTAAGAAAAAAAAAAAAAGAAAGGTTTTTTTTTTTTTTTCAAATGGACAATGTGGTATAAAAATGTCAGTCCTGCTCTTCTGTATTTACTTAACTAGGCAATTTTTTTTCATAATTTTCTCATTTGCCGTGCTACAAATGTCCCTTCTTGCCCATGACAATGAAGAGAACCCTCTTACTAGAGCTATCTATGCTAGCTAATTCTTTTATTAACTCCATTCCCTCATATCTTCTCTGGAAGATCCCTGCCTGAAGTAGCCTAACTTTTCAAAGTCTTCTTGATTATTCTATTAGTTGATGTTTTCACAATAGCCTGCAATAGGGTAACTGTATTTTAGAAAAAGAGCAAGACTTTCTCTCTACATGCAATCTGGTGATCTTTCCAGAGTCCTGGAAAAATAGATTTCTTACAAGTTTTATATGCCATTAATGCAAAGTGGCAAAGAAGAAAAAAAAATCATATATCAATCAATGTTGGAGTCATTTTCCCTATAATTCCCTTAACAATTATCCCCCTTAAGAGAAACATACCCAAGGTACTGCTAAGTTTAGGTTAGATATTACATATATTTTGGGTTAAACTGCACCAAAAATAATTTAAAAATTTACCAATTATTTATGTACAATGTATGTAGATACTAAGTAAAAATATAACTCTTAGATTAATATGCAAAATATACATAGATGTTCAGTGCGCATATACAGTCTGCCCTCCATATCCTTGGTTTCTGCATATGAACATTCAACTACCCTAGAATTGAAAATATTAGAGATGTTAGGTTGTTGCTGACTTGTACTGTGTAGTTAGGTTGGCTGGCTGTATCTGTCCTGAACTTGTACAGGTTTTTGTTGTTGTTGTTCATTATTCCCTAAACAATATCATGTAACTACTCTTTCAGTAATGTTTATATAGCATTAGGCATTAGCAATATTGTGTAACTACTTTCGATAACGTTTACATTATTTTAGGTTTTATATATAATCTAGATATGACAACCTACACAGGAACATACATGTAGGTTATATGTAAGTACTATGCCATTTTACATAAAGACTTGGACATCTGAGGATATTGATAGCCATGGGGGTACCGAGATCAATCCCTCATGATATCAAGGGACCATTATGTAGGAACACACATATATCCACATGTGTAGGCAGTATACACAATTTTCAGTACTATCTACTTCTGTTCACTTATTCTTTTAAATATTTACCAAATGTCTTCTATGTGCTATGTGCTATTTCAAGTGAACAAAACTAACAAAAATCCTGCCCTTATAATGCTTATGAATTAATGAAAGAGGAAACATATTAAACATTACACACACTAAATGAATTAATAGTAAGTTAAAAAGAGATAAATTTGGGATAAGCAGAATGGTTTTACAATTTTAAATATGGGAAACAAGGCAGATTTGTTGAGGGGGTGACATTTGATATAGCTATTATTAGACCCTTAATCTTTGGAGAGAAAAAGGAAATATTAATACAATGAATGATAAAAGTCACTTCCCTCTTTTTCATTCTGTCTCCTTAGGAGTTTATGGATCAGATTGGTATTGTACCCACATTTTAAACATGTAAGTCATTGCCTACCTGTAATTATGTATTCCCTTGTCTTCCATATAAGTGGGATGCTGAGAGTGGCAACTTGATAAGCAGTGACAGGCACACCTGGGTCACTTTCGATTAGCCATACATGAACAAGCTCATCCCGACCCCACTGCTGAGTAGAAGGTCACCTCATATAAGAAGGCTTCTCTGTGTGGACAAAACTGACACTCCCTGTTTGAAAACCAAGATTCAGCCAAGGAAGAAACAAGGAAAACAATCCTATTCATAATAATCTCAAAACAAAACAAAAACAACAACCACCAGGGGAATTAATCTAACCAAGGAGGCAAAAGAGCTCTACAATGAAAATTATAGAACATTGAAGAAAAAAATCGAAGAACTTAGAAGATGAAAACATGCCATGTTCTTGGATAGGAAGAATTAAGATTGTCAAAATAGCCATACTACTCAAAAGCAGTATATCTGTATTCCAAGCAATCTGCATCAAAATACCAATGGTATTCTTCACGAAATTAGAGAAAATAATTTTTAAATTCGTTTGGAAGAATAAGAGACTCAGAATAGCCAAAGCAATACTAAGAAAGAAAAGCAAAGTAGGAGGTATAATAATACCTGATCTGAAAATCATACTACAGAGCTGTAGTAACAAAAACAGCATAGTATTGACATCAAAATAGACATGAATATTAATGGAACTGAATAGAAGATACAAGAGACAAATCCACATACCTATAGCTATCTGATAATTGACAAAGATGCCAATTTACATTTTGGAGAAAAGACAGCCTTTCAAACAAATGGTGTTGGGAAAATTGGAAAGCTATAGGTAGAAAAATAAAACTAGACCCCTATCTCTCACCCTGCATACAACTCAAATAGAAATGTATCAAAGACTTAGGAATTAGACCAGAAATTTTACTACTACTAGAAGAAAACATAGGGCCAACGCTCCATCATACAGGTTCTGGTGCCAACTTCCTTAACAAGACTCCCAAAACACAAGAAATAAAACCAAGAATCAATGAGTTGGATGTCATCAAACTAAAAAACTTCTGTGCAGCAAAGGAAATGATGAGAGTATGAAGAGAGCGCCTATAGAATGGGAGAAAATCTTGGCCAGCTACTCTCCTGATAGATTAATATCCAGAATACATGAAGAATTCAGAGTTAACACCAAAAAAAACAAAAACAAACAAAAAAACCCAACAACCCAATAACCCAATCAATAAATGGGCAAACAAACTAAACAGAAACTTCTGAAGAGAAAAAACACAAATGGCCAACAAATATATGAAAAAATGTTCAACATATCTAACAATCAGGGAAATGCAAATCAAAACTACACTAAGATTTCATCTCATCCCAGTCAGAAGGGCAATGACCAAGAGTATGAGTAGTAAATGCTGTCCAGGTTCTGGGGGAAAAGGTACATTTATGCATTGTTGGTGGGCCTGAAGAATAGTACAACCACTCTGAAAAGCAGTGTGGAGATTCCTCAAAAAACTAGGGATGAACTACCGTATGACTCAGTTATCCCACTCCTTAGTATTTTCCCCAAAGATCTACAACAAGCATACTATAGCGATATAGCTGCCTCTGTTTATAGCAGCCCAATTCACAATAGCTTAATTATGGAACCAAACCAGATACTTGAACTCATAAGGCCATGTTTTATCTCATATAAGGAAGAAGAGTAAAAGAAAGGAAAGGGAGAGAGAAGGATAGTATGTAGAGATCAAGAGGCAGAGTAAAGCCATGGGTGAGGGAAGAAAATGCAGTATGAACTCTTATAAAATGTTCTGTACATATATGACAGGGAACTTCATCTTTATGCATAGGTAGAAATAACCAAATATAAATTAATAGGCCAGCAGAAGGAAGTCCAGAAGAGTGGAGGAAAGAGAATGGGAAAAAGGAGGGAGGCTGGGAAGAAAAGCAGGGAGGGAAATGAGAGGGTTCATGAACTGAAATCAAACTCCATGCATGTATGAGTTTGTGGAAATGAACCCTACTACTAGGTATAACAATAAAGCTCTAATAAAAAAAAATCTGATGTGGTTCCTCCCCAGGATTTCCAAGTGTGGGAAACCTTTCCAATGCCCACCAATCTAGTAAACAGAGTGACTGGCCAGCGCCCAGAGAGAGAAAGGACAAATAATGTCCTCAGTAAGAGACAAGATTCTGGGCTGGGGATGTGGCTCAAGCGGTAGCGCGCTCGCCTGGCATGCGTGCGGCCCGGGTTCGATCCTCAGCACCACATACAAACAAAGATGTTGTGTCCGCCAATAACTAAAAGAAATAAATATTAAAAAAAAAAAGAGACAAGATTCTTCCCCCAATCCTGAACCTTAGTCTTGATTGCTTCATGAAACTAAATACTTAAACAAAAAAGCATATTCAAGAAATTCAATATACTTTATTGAGAGAAAATGTAGTCATATAATTCATCCCATCAAAGTGCTAAGGGGCCAGGCGCTGTGGCCCACACCTGAATCCCAGTGGCTTAGGAGGCTGAGACAGAAGGATCTCAAGTTCAAAGCCAGCCTCAGCAAAAAGTGAGGCGCTGAACAACTCAGTGAGACCCTGTCTCTAAATAAAATACAAAATAGGGCTGGGGATGTGGCTTAGCGGTTGAGAGCCCCTGAGTTCAATCTCTGGTAATCCCCCAAAAATAATTTTAAAAAGTGCTAAGGTAGGGCTGGGGTTGTGGCTCAGCGGTAGCGCGCTTGCTTAGCATGTGTGACACACTGGCTTCGATTCTCAGCACCACATACAGATGAATAAAATAAAGGTCCAACAACAACTAAAAAATATTTTTTTTAAAAGTGCTAAGGTAAGAAAAACTTATGATCAAAACCATAATATTGTGAAGAGATATGATAAAATTCAACATCCCTTACTAATTTATAACTCTTGTCAATATAGGACATTTAGAAAATTAAATATGGAAGAATTCTTCCATAAAAATAGCTATTTACAAGTAATAACCAATGTCTGTATTTAAAGGAAAGCATGGCTACAACTACCATCATTGAAACATATTTGGAGAATTCTAATTAGTAGGTTAAGAAGAAAAAAATAGAATTTCAATAATTGGTAAAAGTAAATCATAGTGTTTCATAATTGCACGTGATAGTTATATAAAAATGCTCAAATGGCAAAAAGATAAACTAATTAAACTATTAAAATTTTAAGATTGTTATTATATAATCAGTATGCAAAAACAAAATTTGAAATTGTATTTCCCTACATCATCTCTGCTTTTTGTGTCTTTATTCTATATTCTTTCAAATGCCTTAACTTTATTTTCCAGGCTTCTTTGATTGTTGGGAATCAGATGATTAGTTTTATAATTCCTCCCCTTTAAAACCTTTTTTTCCTTTTCAGTCTATCTGCATCTGTTGATTTTCTACAAATACATTGTTATCCTGACCTACCTCTCTTTACGTTTAGAAGAACTAGGCCCTTTAGGTGCATTAGCTCCCTGACATTTTTACTTCTTTGTTTGAATAAGGTCTCTTTTCCAAAACAGTAATACTCTTTCTTATTGAGAATGTTGGCTGGAACATTCCAGTAGGCAGAAGGATTGCTTTGACTTTCAGGTTTTTGTTTAGAACTCATAGCGGAGGAGCACAAAGACAGAACATCTACACTATGGCATGCCCCACTGCATGGGCCACATGGGCATGTGCCCGTGTGAACCCCCCCTCCACCATACCCCCCGGTATACTTCATTCATGAAAGGAATTTTGTTCCCTTCATTTACAGGAAGTCTCCCATGTTTGTCTGGGAAAGGTACCTCCTGCAGCATCTGATGAGGGAATAATGGAGGAAAGCACTTGTGGTGTATCTATTCTTTCATTTAATCAAAGTGTGTATTCTACCACTATGAATTCCAAGTCTGTGTGTGTCTAATTTGACTTGTGTTTCAGATGCAATCAGTAGTTTCTAATTTCCACTTCAGGCTTTTGGTTCACTTGCTTTCTTGGTTAAAAGGTTGCATCCTCTGAGATTCTTGACTTCAGATATCATTGGTAAACTCACCTACCTATAGTTGTATAGTTTTATAATTCCTGGTCCTCAGTATTTTGTGATGGTGCTTTTCTTTCATTAAACTTTTATGAGCTGTGTCAACATCTATAAACAAGGCAGTGAGTTTCGCCCAATTTGAACACTATATGAAGGGGAATAGTCCCTAGTTTTTTTGACTTTCTTTTTGACTCAATATTGATCACACTTTTGATTTTATCTGTTTTTCACTTATTTTACTTGTAGTATTCCACACTCAGCAACTTATTTACACATTTTAACGTGTAGGATACTTTAATTCTTTCTAGTTTGGTGATAAGAGAAATAGTGCTATGGACATTTTCCAGTGAAAATGTGCATGCAGTTTCTTTATAGGATCTGATAGAAATGGCATTAATGACATTTCTTGTGGGAAACGAAAGTAGTATAGTTAACCTTTCTTTCACTTTAGCAGATCGACATTTGAGATGTGCTTTTGCTACAGAAGATATCCATTCTATACTCAAAATATTACCGACCAAAGAATTCACATAGAACAGGTGTGAATTTACCCAGATAAGGGTAAAATAACAGGTCATGTTTTGAGACCTGGAAATTAGCAATATCACTTTTATGAGAAATCAGGAAAGTGCCTATGGGGAAGTTTCTGAGTTCGTCCCATTTTTGCACAGAACAGATGCCAACATGAGGGTTGTGGAGGTGGTAGTATAGGGGGTGGGGATACTCCTCGATAAAGGAAAGCCTCCTGTGCAAGACCTAAGAATCTCTTCAGGGATCCAATGGCATAAAACACCAGATATTTCAAAATATTTGGATTTTGTCTATAGAAGAGAATGGGGTAGAAAGAAACAAAGCTTGGAAGTAAGAACATATGAGCTAAGACTGTAAAAGGGAAGGTGGCTTAGCATAGTTGAGAATCCTCAAATTAAATTCTAAGAACCTAAAGCAGAAAGCAGATTTAATAATATCTTATATGGCTAGAGGAGTTCTTGCATAAAATTAGATTACAGAAGGCCAGGTTTTCAGAGGAAGATGAAGGCATGCAACCAACCAAGAATAAACACTGTAAAACCAAAGATGAGAAAAACGCAAGGGAATTCAAGCCTAAAATAAAATGAAAATGAATGCAGAAAGTTAGCAAAAGAGTTTTACTGTTGCATTCAAAGGAAAATGATGAGCAGGGAACACATGGGAAAGGCTAGGTTCTGAAGAAAATGGTGTCATTTAAAACCAGTTGTGGGGCTGGTGTGTTTCCCAGTGATAGAGAGCTCCCCTAGCATGGGCAGGCCCTGGGTTCTATCCGCAGCACTGCAAAAACAACCAAAACCAATCAAACAAAAACACTGGTGGGTTCATAAGCTCCAAGGCCAGGACTCTACCATTTTCACTTCTGTACACCCCCCAAAGTGGCACATTTAAGCCATCTCACCCAAACTACTTACACCCAATTAGCAAAGGAAGAAGCCAGAATCATTACCTTTCGCTCAACTGACTTTTCTGCAGGGGAAAAAGATTTTCAGAATGTTACATGTAGAATCAATAGCAATATGAAGAAACTAAAATGGTCACACTTGATGAGCAAAAAAAAAAAAAAAAAAAAGGAAAAAAATCTGACTCACTATAAGTAAGACTTACTAATAACTTACATGGTCTTAGTTTTGGATATAGATATTTTAAGAGGCAGTTAATGCCATTATGGAATTTATTACTCATGTACGTTCAATCACACTTTTTCCAGCACGTATGTAACCATTTTCCCAGTACACGTGTATCCACCTTTTATATTTTATTATTACATTTGAATAAATAGGAAAATTTAAAAAATAGATTTCCTACCTGCCTCCCCTCCCCAATTATGTAAAACTTCATTAAACACCTTTCTTGATTCAGGGTATTCTATACATGTGATGTTTAAAAATAGTAAAACAAAATAATTAAAATGAAAATGTTTCCCCCCTTCTACTGCATTCTAATCCAAGGCACTGGTTTTTCAAATATTCAATACCCATTGTCTAAATATTTTCCTAAGATAAAGCAGATATTAAAGTAAAAACTGAAGCACTAGATCACTGACTGAAACTGTGAAAACAAAAGAAGAAAACGTTCCTCAATTCCTACTCACCCATCAGGGCTGGAGGTGTGGTGTGTATGTGAAGGGGAGTATGTAAAACAAAATTAACTAAATAAACAGTATTTATATATTTGTGGAAAGAAAACATTGAGAAAATATAAACTAAAGAAGGCAACGTTGAGAAGGACAAGAGAATTTTTATAATTATGAAGTTTATTTTTTATTTACTATGCCAACTTTTTCAGGAAAGGACTTTACATTGGTTTTTATAATCCATTTTACAAGCAAATTCTAATATACAGTATGACTTGAATTGGTTTTTTAAATCAATGGAAACCACAATAGTAGATATTATTTTTGTTTTAGTTAGTCTTGATTTAGAGACTTTAAATTCTCAAGGTCAGTATAATCTTGTTATGGCAATGCTTTACCAAAAAGAAAGTGGGAAGTTTTTTCCCAAATAGGTTAAGACATATATCTTTAATTAATAACATAATTTTAGATTGGTGTCCACCATCATAATCATTTATCCAAATGTATTCTCTCAAATTGCTGCAGCAGAAAACTTTAAGGAACATATGGAAAGACAAAAGCAAAATAGAATTCAAGTGAATCAGAATTAAGAAAAATTGTGAGGCCATCATCCCCAAGGAAAAACATCAGATAATCATTTGTATTACAACTATAAATAATTTTCAGATGTGTGCATAAGCATGCAAACATAACTACCCAAACTAATTTACCAACATGAAAACTACAGTCAGCTGGAATGTAAACTGAAAACTGAAATGGTGCTGCAGTCTTATTGACCCTTCATTGCAGGCCTGATTGGTAATTTGAAAGTGCATCCCTAGGGCCAGGGAGGCCAGGAAACCAGCAGGACAACTGCTTGGAAACTGAGAGTGCACCTCTGTGTCTGTAACACCATCTACTCCACAGGAACTTTTGGAAGTGACAGCTATGGGGGTTATAATCTCTTTGATGCACTGAATAAAATACTAAAAGGGAGAATGGAACATCTGAAGAAAACATAGTGCTTTAATGGGAAAAGTGACATGCTGTGAATATAATTCTGTGAAAGGCTGTAGTGATATCTTCAAACAGCAACAATTACAGAGAGATTCATTTCACTAAACAAAGCCACACCCAAGAGGAGGCATTTTGATATTTCAGGCACAACTCCAAGCAATTAAGCTCATTTAAAGTGCAAATCTGAAATTTAGTTTCATATTCAGATTTTTACTTGTTAAAATACTTAGTAAGTTCCCTAATATCTATATAAACTACAATGAACAGTAGTCTATTTGCCTGGAAATATTGCACAAATGAAAATGAGACTCCAAAAGAAAAATACCAGGTGGTCTCTGTGATTAAGAAACATTCTAAATGATATAACTCTATAATCCTTTGCTTAAAGTCTTAAAATCATCTGCACCTATAACAATAATATACGCTTTATTTTAAAAAAATCAATATGCATCCATTAATAGCCAAATATATAATTCTGCATACTTTTTGCTCTTACACAAATATGATATTTAACCAACCCTACAGAACTTCTTCCACAGGACTCAGAATTCATTACTCCCATCATCTTCACCAATACCAAAAGTAAAAGTGATCTAAGTTCCTTCGAAGGAGTACTTGGCACAGAGTTGATTTACAGAAGCAATAAACAAAGGTCAAGCCAAATCTGAGAAGGTGATCTCTGATTATTCAGTAGAGCTACACTCATTTCCATTTCTGACATAACATTTTCTAAGGAGCAGACAAGCATAATATTCTTGCAGCTTTTAAGGAAAACTGCAGATATATACTTTGTTATTTGTGTAAGCATCCTAGATATTTTTCTCTTAAATGTATTATGCTTCATAATTATATTGATGAGCCTCTTTTGTCAAGATGAAGCTCAACCAAGGTACATAGAAGCTGAACTAGTAAGTTAAGATTACGCAAATACATCAGGGAGGAAGAAAAAAGAGTGGAAAAAATATTAGAATAAACAAATAAGTGGAGTCAACATTTTTATGTATAAAGACATTTCCTTCAGACTACAGCATGAAAAATAAATTAAAAACTTTCCCCCTAGGAATAAGACCAACTTGTAAATAATATTTCATAAGGGTCTTCTAGTAACACCAACTTCTAATAATAAACCAAAAACCTACTAATTCATTAGTATGTTTTACTTTAGGGAAATACAGTATGATAGCATCCTATTTGCAATATATGAAATCAGTTTTCTCCTTCAAAATGTGTCCATCTATAGCTGTGGTCATTATAGCTCACCTTCACACAAAAAAAGTACTTTGCTTATATGTAGGATGACTGTGTACCAATAATATCTGGACCATGCAAAGCATTTTCTAAACTCCAGCACTTTTCTGGCAGAAGTGCTGTGGTATAAGAGTATGATACTAGATTTGTGATGCTCACCTGTTATAGATATAATCTCTGTATACTGGAATGGAAAATTCACTTAATGGTTCTCTGATAAGAAAGGGAAGACTGCATCAAATGGTAAGGAACACCTCTTTGGAAATTTCCACTAAAGCACTTGCTGTTGTTTCTCTTATAAAGTGGCATATAATTTAACCAAAGTACATTTTTAGAAGGAATCCCTAGAATTTGAGTGACTTATCTTTTTTGGCCATCATTCCATTTGGTATACTTTTGGTCAGCTGATCAAAATAAAAATTGGCCTTGTAAGGTTATTTGTCTGAAAAGTATTAATTCCAATTAAATTAGCTACACATGACCAGCCTAAAGATGACATGATTTGGGAGAACAGAATGCAAATGAACTGAATTGTCTGACAAGTGGCCTGCAGCATGATTGGGTTCATGCACATGGTTGCTTGGGGGTTTAACAGACACCTTTTGTAGCACATTAAAATAAATAAGCATACTCCCTTTGAAATACTCTTTAACGAAACACTATTTCCCATCTACAATTCTATTTTTCTTCCGAAATCTAACTTTCAAGAAATTGTCAAATGTACAACAGAAAAGAGAAACTTAAGAAACTCAGAAATGTGAAACTATTATGAATTCCAACTTTCTCAAGATAGTCTTACTTAAATTTATAACTTTTCTCAAAATATTTAACTTGTTTTGCCATAGAAAATAAGTTTTAAATTCCTATGCATGGGACATTTATATACCATCAAAGTTTTGTGCAAATATTTCAAGTCCACTATTCCAGTCTTCAGATATTAACATAAGTCAATAAATATAAATAATTATAATAAAGACTTACTTAAAATAAATGCTGTAAATGCTGTGGAACCTTAAAAAACAAGTTATGATGGATCCATAAGTCCTGTGGTATTCAAAACCGAATTGCCAGCAAAATTCTAGCACCAACATATGTTACAAATGGATATACCTTAGGTACAAGTTTCAAGGTATATCTCAAGCTCTTCAAATTTACCAGTAGCAATACAAGCACAAATTATATATGTATGTATGAAAAACAAGATGTTAAAGCAACATATAATTGGTTTATATATAATACTGAACATTTTCAGTCTGGGGAATTTAGTAAACAAATAAACAGTAAGACTAGCTCGCTGATTCCAGTAAGAAAAAAATAAAACTTACATAGTCTTCCCATTAAAAGTCTGATCTCCTTCTCCTTTATTCATCACAAGCTTTTGCATAGACCTTTAAATATATAAAACACTGGCCAGAACTCTACAGATTACCAACTTCCATCATCACCACATCTTGAGTTAAATTAGTAGCCACAGTCACAGGAGGAACGAGTGAAAGGAGCTGGGGTTCGGATAACCACAATTAATACAGATACAACAGGTCTAAATCAGCAAAGCCTACTTCTTGCCTGCTGAGGGAAATATTATTACTTTGCTGATGTGCAGAGGGATGGTTAGCATGATTAGAGTCTTCTGTAGGCTTCTGAGATGGGAAAGCAAACTTCTGTGTTTACCTGAGACGAGTATGCTCAAATGGTATATACTTCAACCAGGATATAAAATGGAAGAGCCAAACTAGTAGAAGCTTCCACGTTTTAATTTTAGGAGTTGCAGGCTTTCAGTGGAACCTCCAACATGGTAGCAAATTGCACATAAAGCTATTACAGAACAGATTTTTTTTTTTTTTTTAAAAAAAAAAAAAAAAAACCAAATTGGCAGGTAATGGCTATGCACTTAATGTATCTTTGGTTTAGGAAGACGAGAATATCGATTAGAGGCCAAACAATCCCCAGAATGCAAATTGCCATTTGGATTCTGCATGATTTCTTTTTGTCGTGCTAGTGGCCTTGGGATACTTGTCTTGGACTGGAAGTTTTGAGGTTCTAGTTGGGGGCTGCTTATTTGTTTTTGTTTGAAAGAGCTGGAAGGGGGACGGAGCTTAGATGTTTTCAGATTCAGATTATTTGCCAGATTTGTTTGACTAGATGTTGGCTGAAGTTTTGCTGAATTACATGGTGTGATTGTCGGTGACTTCTTAGAAGTGGGAGTCCTACTTGGAGATGATTCAGAATCTGGAGGGGGTGCCAAAGAACTTAAGGTGGATGGCTTTAACAGCTTTAAGGATTTGGGCTGAGACGGGTAGCCCACCGGTGGAGACTGATCTCTTCCAACTCTCTTAGCTTGGTCTACTATACTTAACTGGGGAGGTGTCTGTAGAGAAGTAGGTATAAACTGCATGTCACTAATCTGATTCTTTGTCAAACGATAAGGCTCTTGAACATTCATGGTCATGTTCAAGTTCGCTTCAGAAGGTGCACTCTTAGTTACATCCATTTTGAACTGTGGGCTTGATGAAGAAGGCCGGTTTTCCAAATCATAATTGTTTTCTTGTTGCAAGCCATGTGTAAAGCCTCCATCTGGAAGGGCACTGCTCTGGTGCATGCCCTGGACTGCACATTCACTGTGGGCCTCGATATGTTGTGGCTTTATTAGTTTTCCCTGGGCGTGGTCTGTGGGTCTGGGCAGGTTGCTGGAAGGCTGTAGTACTTGAGGCTGTTAAAATTAAAAAAACATTAGCAGCAATTTATCTTAGAAATGTCACACAGAAATAATGCAAGTTAAATTCCAATTAGGGTCTGTAGATATTCATTATGCATTAAAATGGAAAGTATATGTTTTTTTTAAAGTAAAAATGAATTGCAACATTCAAGTGAATTCATAAGACACATATACAAGTGAAAATGGAAACAAAAAAATGATAAGGCAATAAACACTAAACAAGATCCAAAATTAAATGGGGGAAATAAAATTTTAAAGTAGTAACTCATTATAGAAAAAAAAAAAAAACTCCTGCCTTAATAGATTAAGGATTTACAACCTTCTCTGCAAGAGAAAATTAGAATGATTTCCATAGCACTTTGGTTTAATCTTCACGAAACACTTAACTATGACCTTCAGAATATTACCCATTTTAAAGGTATTTTTAATGTAAAGTTGTGTATCATGTTACCAAGCACTGTACCATTGTCAAGAATCAAAATTACCAGTAGACAGACAAAATTCAGAATAAAGATTATACTGTCAGCTTATGTGAAATTCTAATTATCTGAACAAAAGTAAGTTAATACACTTAATTATTAATACACTTAATAATGCTAACCTGCTTTTCAATATTCTTTTTGAGAATAAAATGTTTTCATTTTGTTCTGTCTCACTGTCACTATGGCTGACATGTAGAAAGCATATAGACCATATCCAAGAGTGAACATTCATTTAGTAAAATTAAAAATTGTCAGCTTTGTGATTGAAGCTCACGTCAGCGTACTCATCTAGCATATGTGAGGGCCTGGGTTCAATCCCCAGCAACATTAAAAAGAAAAAAACAGGCCTGTGAATGACTGGCTGAGAAAAAAACAAATGTGAAATTGTCTCTGACAGAACTAAAATAACAAGCTGACAATGGCAAAGTTCTTAAGGTTCACATGCCTCATGTGTATTTCTCTGTGCTAACTGCATAGTTACGTTCCACAAAAATCAGAAGAAATGTGCAACTATCATATAAATATGGAAAAAAAATATAAATCTTAACAGTTATCTTTCAATAGCCCAAAATACTTAAAATATATAGAGCAGGACTGCGCCTGCATTTATACAGGGGTGGCTTGTAACAAACTGTCCTTTCTTACATGTACCTCCTATTAAGTAATGTGGGCTAAATGTCAAAATTGTTTGGAAAAAGACTTTGAAACATGAACTTTTTTACTGATGCAATAATTTTTTTACTATGCCAATCTACAAATAATCTACGCAATATATCTAATTTCTCCCATAGAAAGGGGGAACCTACTTCACTACACCATTTGTGCTCTTTTACCTCCCTGACTAGCACTAGACAATAGCTGCCAAGGATCAGTGGTCAGGGATTAGATTATGTCATGGCTGGAAGTGAGTGAGAACAATGATTCAATGAACGAAAGCCAGCCCTGATGATATAGGACTGATTTGCTACTTTAAAATTAAAAAAATCAAGACAATGACTACCTAAATTAATCCATTCAGAGATATGTTTAATCTTACTGCAGAATGTTTAAACAAGCCAATTAGATTGTTGCTAAATATTCCAGACTTTAAAGACATTGGGCATTTTCACAATCACCACAGAGATGATTAAACTATCTTTCAACATGGAAGGTCCTAAAATCAACAAAAAAATTAATTCAATAGGTTCTCCTTGAGATTCCCTAGAAAACAACCATCACGTTAAAGTGATTATGAGTCTTATAAATATTAAAGGAAAAATAGAGAAGGACCATATTAAGGAAACCAAACTCTACCAAAAGCAGAAGGTGGGTAGAAAGGAAGAAAGAGAATGGGGCAGCAATAAATGGCTGCATGAGGATTTGTTTTTTCTCTTTACCTTCAAACACAAAGTATTTTTGTCTGGAAGTTAAAAATCTTAAAACAATTTCAGGTTTTGAAAATATGAGTGACAATTTAAAAATGACTTTACTGCAATGTCTTTTGTAAAAAGTTATAAACATATACTATCAGCTCAAAGCATAAAAAGGTATGATTTCTAATTAAAGACAAAGTAATAAACTGATTATTAGGAAAACCAAACCTCCAGAAAAGGTATTGTAGATTGTAAATTATGTATTTGAACTGTCCTGATTCCCCAACTGATCATTCCTATCAGAAAAATAAATGGTGACACAGTAGAGAGTTAGAGCCGCTTGTATTAAGTGTAATAAAGCACCATTTCAAATATTAAAGAATTAGAAAATGGCCAGGGTTTTAAAGAGTAATAAAATGTCAGGTCTTACTGAGAGGAGTCAGATTGAACAGTTACATAAAGTCTAAATTATCATCTAATTATATTAAATAAATCAGGGATTTTTATATGCTAAAAATTATGCAGGCTTTATATTTTTATTAAAAATCATTTTAGTCATATAATTACCCTATCCCAAAATAAATGTCATGTTTTATTATTTACTTGAAAATTACAATGTGGGAAATCTATTCCACTTGAAGCAAAAAAAAAAAAAAGTCTTTTTCAAACAGGATAAGAAATGACTATAATATGAGCACTAAGGAGACAACTTGCTCCATATGTGTGTGTGTGTGTGTGTGTGTGTGTGTGTGTGTGTGTGTGTGAGAGAGAGAGAGAGAGAGAGAGAGAATGTATATGTACATATGTATGTATGACTGTGGAAGTGGTTACCCACTAATGACTGAGTTGATATTAATCACCTGCCAGCAAGCTACTTCTACTACCTCTAGCAAGCAAAAAAGTGTTTTAATGGGTTGGTATTTACACTATAAGTACCCCAAATTCTAAACATTCATATAAAGGCAAGATATTAACAGTTCATCTTGTGTTTCTATGACCATAAAAGGTACACTTTCATATTTTTCAAATTAATTAAACTATAAAGATCCCATATCCTCATGTAAATGAAGTAGGAATATTAAAGAATATTGTTTTTAAAATGTCTATTATGTACCAGGTAATGTACAAGGTATGGGAAAATCTGGAGCCTATCATTATGTAGTTCTTGTGCTTGATAGACCTTCTGAAATAGTCAGGTAAACAAATGATGAAACCTCTTCTCAAGCATAACATCAAATGGGAGCAAAAAGGTAACATCTAACTGGAAACATCACAAAAGGCATCCCAAAATTGCAAACTATCTATACTGAGTTTTTAAAGGGTTAGTAGGAATTTGCCAAGCAGAAAAGACAGAAAGAAAAGAAAACTCTGATTTTTTTTTTATTTTGGCACATAGTGGGGATTAAATTTATACTTGCTAGAAAAATAAATAAATAAATAAATAAATGTTAGCTATATGGTCAAGAACTATTTCTTTGGTTGTAAATTATCAAAGTGATATTTTCTGAAAAGGGCAATGATGAAGCATTAATGATTAAAGAAAAACCAATTTTTAAAAGATCATGAGAAAAAGATATCTGATAATAGGAAAAAAGGTTTTATTTTCCCCAATTTGGGATTAACTTAATAATTCATGTTTACTAGGCTAGAAGGAAAGATTAATTACATGTTAATTAGAACACAAATGCCTGTCATACTGACCTATAGGCTAAGTCATCAAACTGATCTGAAGACTAGCCATTTCTGGACCAAGAAGGATGGGAACACTAAACATTCAACTGTTTTCTATTTTTAACTCTAACAATTAAATATGACTGCACATGTAAAACAATTAGCATAGCTAACATATAGTAAGTGCTCAATAAATGCCACCCATGATTATTAAAGATACAATAATGATGAATTCAAGTTATGGATTTTAATATAACAGTCTTGATTGAGGGGGAAGCAAGTTCTTTAGAAGGATAATAATAAATTAGTTGCTAAAAAAATGAGGTTTTTACAATAGCAGGTACATCTGATATGGCACGAAACATGATTCCTTTACTGTCTTCCTAGAGATAAGAACTGGAGCTAGGACTGCAAAGCACTTGGAAGTTTAAAAAGAACTTTCATATGGTTCTATGAGGAGCTAGTCACAGAATTGGATCTCTTAGCTTCTGGAGTCAGCCTCATCTCAAGTTTGAGTCCTGAATCTATCCCTTACTATTGGGGAAATACTGGGCAAATGACTTCACTGTCCTGAAATGGAATTCATAATTTATAAAGCAAGGATGTACACCCAGTATATATACCTCCTAAAACTGTTTTAAACAATAAACAGTAAAATGCACAGAAAGTGCTTAAGACAATGTCTAGCACATTACAAATACTTGAGAAATGTTATACTCTGAGCTCTGAAAGATCAGGGTTCCATTCTTCCCAAGGGTAGCAATTCAAACTCCAAGTTTACATGCATAGTCTCTAACTTTCATAAAACTGTAGGTAGAAGGTATTGTTTTTTTCCTTTTGAAATGAGTAACTGAGGTTTAAAGAAGTTGAGTACCATGTCCAAATGTCACACACTTTAGCAAATGACAAAGCTGAAATCTGAACCATCAGAGAATTAAAAGGTAACACTAGAACTCTGTAATTCTGCTATTTCAAATTTTCATGAGTTCACAGGCTTTTAGAATATCAATACAGCCAGAAGTTCTAATATATTTAAGAACTTTGAAGACAAATTCAATAGTATCATTCAGGTTACTAACTTTACTAGATATACCCTATTTTCTTCTTTGCTGATTTCACCCGTTCAGAATAAGTCTCAGACATCAAAATCAAGCCACATTGTGGAACAGTATTTCTGGAAAGAGGTGGTTCCACAGCGACTCCATGGAGAAATACTGAACACTGAGAAAAGGCAAATCAGCACTCACCACTGAGAAAAATTCTTCACCTTCACTGTCTCATTTTGCCTCAAAGATTTCTAGTATGAGCTGAAGGAAAAGTTATCAAGTTTTGTAAGCATTCTTGTCTAGGTCATTACCAAAAACAAGGTACCTATAAATGTCAAGTCCCCACTGAGCAAAAATATGCCAAAGTGTGCAAAGTAGAAATCAGGAAATGTTCTAAAGAATAATACTACTACGTAACACACATAGGAATTACCTAAAATTATTTTCTGAATATATACAAATTTATTGTTATTATTAAATATGCTTTAAAGGTTAAAATGGAAATGGAGCCATCTGTAACATGCCTGTAATCTCATGCAGGCTCTGACATGCATCATGCAAACTGGAAAAAAAAAGCAAAAAAAAAAAATGATTATGAGGGAGGCGGTAGGAAAAAATCTGAAATTGTACTGTACCACGCTTTGTCAGAGAAGTAATGGACTAACTTCTCAACTCCTTGCCAATGGCACAATAGGAGAGCATAGACGAGAAAAAGACAGGACAATGGCGTCAGAGACCACACACAACACCAAGGATTGCAGTGACTGGGTAGCAGCCAAAAGTATTCGCTTTGCTATTGTTGTTTCTCTAGGCATTATTTGTTATTTTACGTACTATATCTGGATCTGATAAAAACATTTCTTAAAGTGATTTATACCTTCTTACTAAGGTGGTTTGCATGTTAGTACAAATATTCATGTCCATTGACATCTAAAAGTTCTCACACTTATAGGAAACCACATGAACCTTACTAAAGAGAATACTAAAGAGAAATCTGACACAAATTAATATTCATACTCCAAAGATCTAAAAAGGTTTGGCCCCATGTAATCCCTCATAAATAAAGTAGAAATTATAACAAAAATATTTTAAGAATTTCTTGCAGATTATAGAACTAAGTAAACTTCAGTATTTGTTAGTTTACATTTACTGCTACTGCACTAAATATCATTAAAGGTATAATCTAATCTTAACATAAATATGAAGTAATAAACTACATATGAGATTCTGCACATCACTATGAAGATGGAAGATTTAACCAGGTCCC
Source organism: Marmota marmota marmota (assembly GCF_001458135.2). NCBI lineage: Eukaryota > Metazoa > Chordata > Mammalia > Rodentia > Sciuridae > Marmota > Marmota marmota. The sequence goes on along the minus strand of NW_025999945.1, from coordinate 3,649,270 downwards.
TAGTATAACAAGATTCAAAGACTTTTGCTCTAAAGTTCACACAAAGTCAGTTGTGCCTTCTAATTTTTCTGGAAACGAGGAATGCTCTTATTCTTCTAGATCTGACAATGGTGCCTCTACAGCTCAGAAAACTTAAGAGAATAATATTTCGATAAATATAAATTTATAAATTCAGAAATGAAGAGTTCAATGGCTTTTCTAAGTTCACGATTAATTAACTGCTTTAAAAAAGTATCAAAATGATTTAAGAGTGACTTAAAAGTATTTACTATGGGTGGGGCATGGTGGCACTTGCTTGTAATCCCAGCTGCTCGGGAGGTGGAGGCAGGAAGACCATGAGTTCAAAGCCAGACTTAGCAACTGAGTGAGGACCTAAGCAACTCAAATGAGACCCTATTTCTACATTAAATATAAATATATAAATATAATATTTTAAAGGGCTGGGATATGGCTTAGTGGTTAAGTGCCCCTGGGTTCAATATTCCGGATACCAAAAAAAAAAAAAAAAAAGAAAAGAAAAAAAGTATTTACTACAAATGCATAAGTGTGAAATGATTAAAATGGTTAATTTAACGGATCTATATTTTAAAGACACAAAAATACAAAATCCATCAGCATCTAGCTCAGATGCAAATTAGTTCAGGGGCTAAAAAAAAAAACCTAAATAGTTTCATAATAGTACAAATTCTATTGGTATAACCAATATGCATGGCAGAATACGACACTGAAAGCACTATGGACAGCAGTAAATACTGGCTAAAGAAACAATCCCACTCTAAATAACCAATTATTATAAAAACTTTAATACAGAAACACATAAACACCAATTGCTGTCTTTCCCATAATTGCAAGTACTGAGAGAAACTAATGTATGACTAGGTTTATGGGAAGGCCTATTAGACCATGAATCAGGTACACATTTCTAGTCAATTAATCAATGGCTATACTGGTAGCATTTGAAATTAGCTGCAAAAAATGTATACAATATTTCACATTCTATGTTAACCAGTTTTTTTAAAAAAATCAGCTTAATTCCACAATTGGAATTCACAATTGAATTAATTAATTCACAATTGAATTAATTCAGTTTCTATCAACTTATATTAGTTTCAATTTCATTCAAAAATATTTTATTTTTGTGAAAAGTCACTCCAAGCTTATTTATCATTAAAGCACTAAGGCTGAAGCAATCTTTACATGTAATATTGATTACAGTCACATGTTGCAGTCAATCCGATTGAACTATGTAAACTTACACCTTATAAGCATGTTTGACAACATCACATACCAAATATCCTTATAAAGTGCATACTCTATAATCAAATAATGTATAAGAAATTTAACTAAGAAAATGTGCCAAAACTGATTTATATACAAAATAGATTGCTCTGCAATAATACATCTGTAACTAGAAACAACAATGTCAAACAATAAGAAAAGATTAAGTTAAAGTATATCCACATGATATAGCATTAGCATTCATCAAACAAGGATTTGAAGAAATATTAACTGGGAGAAATATTTTATATAATGATGGTATGTATAAAAAAGCAAACAAAAAAAATGAAAATACATAAGATTCTAACTTTATAAAATAGAATAAAAAAGAGTAAAAGGAAATAAACCAAAATGTGTCTGTTCTTTTAATTCCTCCATACTAAGCCACTGCTATATATAATAAAAAGGGGAAATGTTGATTTTAATAATATAATAAATATATAAGGCTCAGGCTCTGGATGTAGAATTTATTTATTTAATTTAATTCTGGTTTGTTCACTTAACCTGAGCAAACTACTACATTATTCTGATTTATTTGCTTATATTTTCCATATTAAAAAATTGGTATAATTGCTTTGACTCTGAGTTATCATAAGAATCAAGTGATAATTTAAATAAAATGACAAGAAAAGTACTTAACACATTAAAAACCAATAACTCAACTAATAATATATAATAACTCAATAACTCAATAACAATAACTAATAATAACTCAATTAATTAATATTAGTCTTTCCTCCTTTCTTAAATATACAGCTAATTTAAAAATATATACATAATAGTTTTTCTACATGAATAATTTGGGAATACGATTTTTAAATAGTTCTTACAAAGACTAACCAGAGGATATGAACCCTAAAGAGAACAATTCTCCAGCCAAAAGGACTGAAAGAATAAATAAAAAGCTAAGGAAAAACTTAAGAGAGAAAGTGTATGGGCTGGAGATGTGGCTTAAGCGGTCGCGCGCTCGCCTGGCATGCGTGAGGCCCGGGTTCGATCCTCAGCACCACATACAAAGAAAGATGTTGTGTCCGCCGAATACTAAAAAATAAATATTAAAAAAATTATCTCTCTCTCTAAAAAAAAAAAAAAAGAAAGTGTAGTGGAGGACAAGCAGAATTCAAGATTACTATTTGGATGAATAGCTGGATTTTGCACAGGGCTTATCATCCACTTAAGCTATTCCATTTTCCAATAACAAAACTTTTTCATGGCATAGACTTAATCCTTTGGAGGCACCATTTAAAAATAAAGATGTTTCTATATAAATAAGAAAGCTTTACTATGATCAGATACACAAAATCTATGCATACTAAGTTATCTAAGCTTTTTCCTTCATATTTGGTTCATTAAAACAAAAATGCTCAGACTTATATGGGCAAAAGAGACCAGTGCTTTTTCTACACACAGGCTGCTGGCAGCATTTTAAAAAATTAAATAGAATAGAGGAGAAAACATGAGGATATCATATGTCCTAATGAAAAGTACTATTTCATGGATCCTTTATCAAAATTGAAATATATACAAATGTATTGAGTTGTAAATACACACTTTCATTCAATAAATACATAATGGGTGGTGACATAAAATGAATTTAGAATCGCTTGTCAAAATGGTTTGTAAAATATTCCCTGAAGGTTACAAGGAGGAGAAGGATACAAGACAATAAATCTGCAATTCTTAATATAATGCTGGTGAAGACAATTTTATTACAATATAAATTTAGAGATCAGGCAAGGTTTCATCAAGAAACTGCCAGGCTACTAACATATGTATAAATACATTTATGTGAGTTTCATTGTTTTAAAACCATTTTTTGCCCCTTCCCATCTAAGCCTCTAGGCTAAGATAAGAAACAGGTATTCTTTCAGAATATGCTTTTTAAAACAAAGTATTCCTATAAAAATATTCTCTGACAAGAAAGTCTATCTGGAATTAATATTAAATCTTTATACTAGTCAAAAGTAATTTTTAAATTAAAATTTCCTACTATGAGGTAGGTTGTACATTATTCTCAATTTCACACAGTTGGAAGTTAGAGTAGAAAGACTAAATCAATGCCAGTTAAATGAATCTGGACAAAAGCTGAAATCTGGACTGACAGCAGGAAAGAGCTCTATATCTAAATGTAAATTATTTTCTGTTAACTTAGAAAAAATTTAATTTGAAACCAGAAGATAAAATAGATACTAGTAAATTAAGTGAAAAGACATTTAAAGTTAAAATCTCTAGAGAAAGAAAGGGAAAAAAAAAAAAAAGCCCACAAACTAGGAACTTCCATTCATCTCCATTTTCCTATTGTTATTCTTAAATTCAACAAGAACATTACTGCCCAGTGCAGCTTTCTGGAGAATGTAGTGCTAAATATTCCTTATAAACTTTATTTCATTTCTGCATATTTAAAACTGCCTACCTTTTTTATACTGAAAGGTCTACTATTCTCATAACTTAAAAAAACAAACAAAAAACCATACTGACATTACTGAAGACTATCAAGGCATTTGCACTGAGATGAATGTAGTATACTCAAGAAAGCATGAGAAAGAATTGTCTAATGAAATAGATTACAATAAATGAGAAATCTCTCAACTAACTTCCATTACACAATTGATTTCTGCAAAGATGGGCACAAGGCACTACATATTGACTATATGTGAACACAAATATTATCTCACAGAATGTAATTTTAGTGTAACAAAAAGTGAGATCTATTCTAAAATCCTTTGGAAAACACTAAATTTACTCCTGTAATTCCATAAATTTCTCTAGTTCTATGTTTTATCACCAGAAAAAAACTTTGTTAATGAACTGTTTCAGCTGTTCTCAGGGTTAATCCTAAAGGGTGTAGCAGTTTAAAAGTGTCAAGCTCAGAAAAGCTATCAAAATTGTAAGAACAAGTCCTCTGATTACTGCTTATCCAAACAGAATCTCACAAGTATGAAAGATCAAACCCTAGACCAGTACTCTTAGCTGTGTAGGGCCATGAGAACTTTTTAAGGAAAAAATTTCTGTGTGTGTGTGTGTGTGTGTGTGTGTATCTACGTATCTATATCCCTATGTGGATAATATACCCATCCAAACTCTAGAACTAAAACTTTCTTCTTACTAATCTGGAGATGCAGAGAAAGGGGTTTGGTCTAGGAAAATCAAATAGTTGAATCTTGAAGATAGTGTTATAGAAATGCTCCTTATAGCTGGAAATGAAAAAGATAGCTCTGAAGAGCTAAACAAACAAAAACCAAACACTTGAAAATGAAGGGCTAATAACTCAAGGAAAGTATAAGAAAATTCAAAAGCTATACAATAAACTAGTAAATAAATCTAAAATTCTATTTATGATACAGAATATTTAACCCTAAGCTTCAATTCCATATTCTAGCTAGCTGAGGGGAAGGAAAAGGGAGAGGATTCGGGGCAGGGTGAGAGTGGGGAGGTAAATAAAAAGGGTCTTCATTAAGAACAAAGGTAGATGGATTGTTCTGAGCTAAATCTGTCAAACCATGCACATTACTGGCATAAGCCTAATACTACATTATTATTTGTTATAGCTGCCCATTGAAATTTCAGATTAGTTCACATACAATTTAGTATGATTCTTCACATACTAGAATTCTTTAAATGAAAGAGAAAAGGATGCAACTATTTGAAGAGAAGCAAAAAGGAGAGTTTATAAAGATGATTGGTTATTATTCTTCTCGTGACTTCCACTAAATAAATGAGCTTGCTATAAAAGGCTATACAAACTCCTCTATTTTTCATTAAAACAAAAGCATAGAAGAAGTCCCCAAATAAACTTCACATCTTGTTTGAAATTCATGTTGACATCTGCTGATTTTAACTAATTCAAGAAATAAAATTTTGTTGAAGTAAATCATATACTAACTGCTTAAAATTTCCATTTGGGGGCCTTTGATAATTTAAGATAATTAATAAAAAATTGATATGAATCACAAATCATGGGAAATCCATGGAGAAGGCAAAAAAGTGACTGATTGACAATAAATATTTTTCATTAGTATTAGCTTTTTTGGGTGACTTTTCAAAAAAGATAAAATATAACCAACTTACCAGATATACTTAAGTACATAATAGAAAAAGAATAAACACTGTTTTAGAAAGTAGACTTAATATAAATAAAAAACTTTTTAAAGTTAAACAATGACTAATTCATTAGAAATGTTAGTAAACCATGCATATTCAAAAGCCATTTCTTCTGTGTTGTAAAGCAGCTGATAAATTAAAGACATTAGTTGTTAAAAAATAAAAACCTTGGAAATACAATTGAAAAGGTATTTTAGATGATACCAAAACATAATTGAAGCCTTTGATTAGGAAACATTTAAAGAAATGTGCAATGGTCTAGTAAGCCTGCTCCCTAAACAGTATGCATCTGTCCATCAAATCATTGTGGATAGTGTGTACATTTTTAAAATTACTAGATAAAAAAGTAATTTTATTCACATATTTCAAGAACTTGAAAAAAAGAAAATGTATTTAAAGACAGATGCATGTCAGTAGGTCTAGGGTCACTGGCAATAGGTTTAAACAGCATTAGAATGAAATTAACCTCAAGATAGCTTTCAAGAGGTCATTAATGTATAGGTCCATTTACATGCAGTAAAAAGAAATGTTAAGAGAGATCACAGTGCTTATTTAGCATATGCCTGCAGATCACTCAGGATGGGAAACGGAGGTACTGGGGAAGGAAAGATCATGCAGAAGGGGAAGCCAGAGCAGGATAGGAGTGAGAGACACAGACTCACTCTGTCTGCGGTGCGGTGGAACAGTCCGTGGGATCACCTGGAAGGAGCCCTGCCAAGGAGAGAAGGAGGGAGAATACCCACCCTGTACAGAGAAAGAGATGGGGTAGGGAGGTATAATAAAAAAGGAAACCGAAAAATAAGAAACCAAAGTCATAATTTTTGATTTTTTAAATAACACAAAGCAATAGTGTTAATGAGAAGATAGATTTCACTTTTTTAAACACAGGCAGCTCAAATTACTAATATACATAACAATCCAAATTTAATTTTTTTCAAAATTTTTAAGAAAAAATATTTTCTTTGATATTTGTAGTTAACATACACAAAATTATGTATTTTGGGTATACATTAATCATCACATATCTCTTTAAGGTAGCAGATTCCAGTCTTTTATAGAAAAAGGAAATAAGTTAGGGAATATAGAGTTTAAGTATTAAACATATAGATAACGCATTAATTTATGAATCAGGCAATCACAGGAAAAAAATTTTATTTCTTTTTAAGACAGATTTTCAGAGAATTAGAAAGTAAAAATAAATAACATTAGAAGAAGTCAGCAGAGCCAAAATAGCATTAAAAAACACTCAAAATACTGTGATAACTAAATCCTTTATAAAGAACATGATATTCAGACCCCAGGTTATACACACATGCTTTTTAACCTGAGTAACTTGTAGTTTTTTAACTTTACTTTAATCACTGATTATAAGAATCAGAATACATTTGAAATGTCACTTTATTAATTTCCTCACTTTTCAAATAAAAATGTGTCTTTATGGAAGAAAATAACTGTTCATCGTCACACAATGGAACCAGTTGGGTTTCATGTCTGTTATAACCAGTATCCTCAATGATCAAAAGATCTTTATAAATAAAACTATTAAAACACTCTTAAAATATTATCAAGAAAAATAGCCTGTAAATCATCATCATACCTAGTTAAATTTGCAAAAGAAGGCATGTGCATTTTTCAAACCAATGAATCTGACAGGGTTTTTTTTTGTTAGAAATATTATTGTATTAGAAAATTACTAATCTAGCTTGTTGGTGTTTATAAATTTCATGAACATTGTTTCAAATAAAATTTTTTTTCTCTCCTCTCCATCAATATTCTTTGGCTCAATGAGGTAAAATCACGCATTTCTTTAAATTTAGGAGTAAGCCTATACTGCTGAATATAAAATAAAAAGAAAAGAAGATCCATTTTTCTATGCTGATAAAAGAGAAAAAGAATTACAAGAAGCAAAAGAGAATTAATGATCTTTAGAATATTCTAGTAAATTTAGATCCTGTCTTTTGAATACTGTACTTCCTTTACTAAGAGAGATGTTGGCAAAAACAGCTTAGAAAATATTTAATAGGAAATGATTTCCTATGTGTTCTCCATAGGATTACCTGCTATAACTCTATTTTACTGTTTTGGTTCAAAGGTTTTATACAAAATATTGCCTCAACCAAATTCTCTTTACATGTTTTACCATGTTTCTACCTACTGCACTGAATAAAAAAACTTTCAGATAGCGACTTCGAGATTTGCTCAAAGTGCTATCATAGATTCTTTCATCAAAGAAATTACTTCTCAAAGTCTGCAGAATAACACCAACTGGGAGTCAGGGCCCTGTGCTTTTCTTCTTGGATCTTTCAAAAGCCCTGTAAACTTAAGAAAGTCACTAATCTCTAAACCTGTTTCTTCATTTGTCTTATGCAAGAGTTAGAATGATTCATCTCTAAGAAGTTGCTCACTTTTAGTTCTTATGATGTAGTTACTCACATCTGCTCCTACCTCACTACAGAATCATTGCCGTCTTTGATTCTATTGATAAAGCATTTTAAACTATCAACTTTGTATTAAATTGTCTCTTCTGTTAAATCATTAATTCATGAAATAATTTCAGTATCTGCAACTTTATAGGATTTTAAAAAGATTAAATATCCCCTCTTCTCTGGCTTAATACTCCTTAGCACACAGCAGATTCTCAATAACTACTGATTTAAACTGAATTAAGTTACTATGTTTATGTAGAGATGGAGCTATCATATCTGTCAATCCTGCCCATACATTATAATCACCTATGAAATCTGAAAAACAAAAACAATGACACCACCTTTATTTCTCTAAGACCAATAAATCATAGTCTCAGGGATAGGTCTGCATGTGAGAAGGAGAGAAAGACAACCTTGTGAAATAAATACATGAATAATTCTGCCTGTCACAGCCAAGGGGTACTCACCTATTAGCTGACTGGACAGCTGTTTTCTAGCGATAAGCCACCTGAGCTTATGCCCAGAAAAGTAAAGAAAGTAATTAATTTCTAACCCTTAAAAATGTCTTCCTCCACATTCCCTAACCATTCTTTCAAAATTATATCTACTCTCCTTAGCTCATTTCAAAGGAATTTCTTAAAAAATTTATCTGATTTTACCTAAAACAATTATAATAAAACTTATTTTATACTTAGAGCTCTCCACAGATGGGGGAATTTCAGATCCAGGAGAAGATGGAGTAGAAACATTTCTTCCTTTTCCTACTATTAAACACTTCTAAAAATCCTGATCACTATTTATAAAACAAACAAAAAACTCTGAAAGAGAGAAAAATCAGTCCACCTAGGAAGCATGGTACCTGAAGAACAACATGCTAGGGAGTTCCTGCATTTCCTTTTTGCCTAATGTATCCTAACCTAGGTGATAGATAAGCTAGCATCCAGAAATGCCAAAGAACACAAACAAAAGACCTGCATGTTCTAGCCAAAGGAGTAGCAAAGAGGTAGCCCAGCCATGCATAAATCTTGTACACAATAACCTCCCTAGCATTATAGAGTAGACCCAGAATAGGATAATTGGGTCTTCCATCCTTGCCCGGCTGTGACACTGTCTTATGCAGTTCTTAAAATATATATAAAAAGTATTTTGAAGATACTTAGGTGTTGTGGGGATTTAGCTCAGTTGGTAGAGTGCTTGCCTTAAATGCACAAGGCCCGGGGTTCAATCCCCAGCATCAAAAAAAAAAAAAAAAAAAAAAAAAAGACACTTAGAAATGGTGAAAAGGAAGGGACTTAAAGGAAATAAAGAATAATATTTAATAGACTATGGTTAATGCATATATGTAATGCAATGCCTAAAGCAACAAAAGACCTATATACAAAGAGATACACTCAAAATACTATATACATATATATCAAAATAAAATTCTGAAAAAAATGGTATAAGTAACACATGAAAAAGCAAGAAAAATAAATAAATAAAAGTGAGTAAAATTACAGACTTAACCTGAAATATATCAATTAATAACATGAAATATAAAGGGTTAAAATATAGCAATTAAAAAGACTGGCAGAATATTATATGCAGACTAAACAAAATTCATTTTTTTTGTACTTTTATTTTTATTTTTAAGCAGTTTTTATTATACTCAAGGTATTAAGTACAAAATAAGCTCAGTTGATAGAGTGCTTGCCCTCACATGAACAAGGCCCTGGGTTCAATCCCCAGTACCACCACCAAAAAGAAAAAAAAAAAAGAAAGAAAATGAAAATCATTTTATATATAACAATGTAAGTATTCTAAAGTAAAAGATGAAAAAGATATACCATATAAAATCTCAAAAGAAAATAGGATTGTAAATAAGCACTGCACTCAACTAATTGAATATGTGTATTCATGGTGGACTTTGGCTGAAGTATATTGACATTCCACTGCTCTGAATGATGAGGACAGCTATATTTATTTAGAAATTTGAGGACTGGCTAAAAGAAATGGTATTATTTTCTGTTGTATCAGAAACATTAATATTATTTATTTATTTATTTATTTATTTAGCTGTGCTGGGATCAAACCCAGGGGCCTTGCACATCCTAGGAGAGCTCTACCACTAAGCTACACCCCCAGCCCTACTGTAACTTTTTGAAGGAAGCCTCTGAGCATAAAACACTAAAGACACATTCTCTAGGGAGAAAAAGTATTATCATCAAGTAAGCACCCTCAACAGTGATACCATTTGACCTTAAAAATTTTTTTTTCTTTCTAAAGCATCTGTAAAAATATTTTAAACTACTTAAAAAAAGAATAGCCTAAAATTTTTGCACAAATAGAGGCTTAACAAATTACCACTGTTAGCATATATTAAAATAGGGGTAACTTTCACTCTCTGTTGTATTACCTCTTATGGAAGCTGATTAACTTCTTCTAAAAAGATAAGCTTGATCATGTTATTGCTTGGAAAGCTCAACAGAATCATTTTTTATTGACTGCTGCCTAATATTAAAATTTCTCTCCATCCAGCCTAAACCCTCAATAATTAAGTCAGCAAATTAAATTCTACATTATACAAATGAAACAGATCCCACTATTTTCTAATACAGTAAAAACTGTTTATTGTATGCATACCTAAAGCTTCAAAATGTCTTTTAAACTTGTGGTATTTGGTGCTGGAGGATACAAATTTAGATAATCTTAAATTTGTGGATAGATTAATCATTTAATTACTATAATATCCTTACTTAATTAGCTCCTAGCCTTGAAAAACATTTGTTTTTTTTGCAGTTATTAGTTTCAGATGCAACTGTGAAATGAGTGATAAATATTTTAAAAAAAAACAGTATAAGACATGCATTCTGCATGAATTTTGCAGTTTTTACAAAAGACATACATTCAGTAAAAAAGACAATTTTTGTATTATCATAAATTCTGCATGACAGAATGCAGTGCATCAGCAGCACCACTAACCCCTGCCAACATTTATAAAACTAAGTGACACAAGGTATACTCAATAGCTACTTTCGTTGACTGACTCAACACTACACAACTAAAAAACGATTGTGTACCCAGACATAAATATTTGTTGTTTAAATACCAATGTGTATGTGTTTGTCACTTAAAATACTTTTAGTGGCATATTTTGAATACAAGTAATAGTGAATATAAATAAATCCTGACAAAGAAATAAATCCCTTAATTTATTTTTTCTATCTCCAAATATGAATATACATATTAAATATGTATGTGAATAATAATATGACATATCTCCAAATGGAGGAAAAATGGCACATCTAAATTTAAAATCAGAAAAATTTTCCCACATAAAAACTAATCTATTCTAAATCAGGAAAGTATATATTCTAAAACAAAAAGGATTTAGAACAGACTACTTACACGAAATATCATTGGGCTACCTTGTTCCCTTTAGTTAGCGTGCTATCCTATTTCCCAGATAATAAAAATAAAAATAAGGACTTCTTGCTATTAAAATTATCACAATTGCTAGGAAGCAAGTAAACTCTTTTTCCTCTGGAAATTATAAATATAATATGGTTTTTGTGATACATCTGTAATAATTTTCTGATTTTATCTTTTCTTTTATAAAGTTATAATGAAAATATACTTGACTCAATAGATCTGAGGCATGAGAACCCAACCCTAAGCACAAATAATTTTTTATAATACTCACCATACTTCAACTGTTGAATTGATATAAATTACATGTATATATCTATCATATGATCTAATGTTTGATACAATACTAGAAACTGTTTCCAACACAGTATTTTGAAATGTATATAAATCATCTGTCCTTGTCTCTTTGCTACACATAATAGAGTTAGTTCTTAAAACACAAGAAAAAAGTAGTATTAGATCCAATTGCACATTCTGAGTTTTAATTGGTGGGCACTTTTTCACACCCATACTAATAGTTTGTTAATTCCTATACTCAATTTTCACAGTCATGTAAGCCAGGGTTTTCATTCCTTTAAGTCATTGAAGTTCATCATTATTTCCATTGAGAAAATGATATACAATCTATTTTGTGAATAAATTGTTTTGTTACTAACACTGGATTGGATTTTGTGGGAGATTTTTCTTTTACCCTCTTACTGAAAATATGTCTTCTCAACCATGAATAGTTTTCTCCCAGAAAATTTAAATACTACAAGAATGTTTCTATGGATCATTATAATAGAGAGTTAAGACCTCTAACACACAGGGCAAACCAGGTAACAAGCTTTTCTCTCTCTCAGGGAAGTCCTTACTGTGATCTCTCACTGATATCAAGCCTCTGTCCTTCCTTCCCAGAGCTATGACCTTATTCTCGCTATTCCTTTTAACCTCACCTCCTGTAGCTACTGAACAGGAAGGGGAATAAGATGCTACCCATACGTTTGAAAATCTTGATTTTCATATAATACAGCTGTATAAAAGTTGTTCAAGTACTTGCACAGGTCTTTTCTTAGTGTTATGTTCTTCATGTAGGAAAAGAGCAAAATTAATGCCATTTTAGGCATACTAGAAGTTTCCATAAGCATCTTGAGGATTGGGCCTGTATTTTCTTCACACTCACACTCCCATATTAAGACACTGCTTGGCTTTGAGAAGCACACAAATATCTGCTCAAGGAGTAAGTGAAAATCTGCTTTTCTTCCTTTCCTCTATTCTAATGCTTTCTTTCCTATTAATTTTCTATTTTAGAGATCTTATTTGTAGTCATTAGAGAGTATCAAAATTCCTCTGAATAAATCTGTAATGGAAATTTACATTATATTCAATACATCTAAATTTCTATTGTTTTGCTGCCATTGGTAGACAATCACTCTCCCTCCTCAAGCAGGTTCTGACTGAGGTTCTGGCTTATTTTCTTTTTTTATTTCTTTCTACTTCCCAAATGGCTGCCAGTAAGTCCTACAAGCAGCAACCCTCTCTCCTTCAACATTTCTTTCCACTTTCCATTTGCATCCTTTGACATTAAAAAAATATATATCATCTTCACCTCATGGCATCTTTTACTTTCTATGATTCAAACGCTACCTTGATCTTCTTCCCCAACCTTCTGCAGCCAGATTTCTTCCTTCATATATAGAAAACATTCAGAGGAAATCCTCACAAGTCCCTCATCAATCAATCTCTGACAGGTTCTATAATCAAATGACTAAGACAATGCTGAGAAGCACATTTAAATTTCCTTAGAAATCATAAGAAAGGGTGAAGATTATAACTTGTAACCTTCTCAAAGTCTTAGACAGATTTAAAAAAATAGTTTTACTAAGCTTGAGGACTTTTAAATAACATGTTTTCATTCCAAAAATTATCGCCTAACAAACTAAAAGTTGCCAAAGAAGACCCACATTGCATCTCCATATCTCCATTACCAAAATCTTATGTAAATATGTTGGGTAATTGCTAAAGAAAACATTTAAAGTATAACTTTTTAAGAAAATAAAATATTGTAATTATAGTAAATGGTTTCCAATGCTGCCCAAAGAGCACAAGAAAAATCAGATAGACAATATTTAATAGTTAAAAATTACTACTTCAGTAAATATAATTTTTATTTGGCTAAATATTTATTTATTTAATAAAATAAATAAAGCTCAGTAAAACTACATTTAAAGTAATTTCTGGATTAAAATTTTCCATTCTATACTAAAATAAGCTTTTAACAAATTTTCATTATTTCCTCAAACATACACTTCTATACTAACTATTGCCTAACTATTCCTTTCTACCTCTTTGCCTTTACTTTTACTATTCATTTTGCTAGATATTTCTACCATTTTAATCTGTAAAATCTCTCACCCTCTAGGGCTCCTCAGTGTGCTTTTATTAAAAGGAACCTTGGACTAGCAGTCAGGATTCCTGAATTATAGTACTAGTTCAGCACTTTATTTACTACAGAATCTTTAGTAGGGCATTTAATCTCCCTGGAGTCTGTTACATTATCCATAGACAAAACAAAGTATTTAGCTAGGTGATTCTTTACATAATAGATAATAGAGAAAACTGAAGTCTGGGTTTTTTAAGAGCATTAATTTGGAAAACTGACTTTCATTTCAACCAAGATCATGGTAAAACTGGGTTGGTATACACCAATTACTTTTGTCTAGTGAGGAGGCTGACAAATATCCAGTTTCTAGAACTCAAGCCAGGGGTTGAGGGAGCCAGGCAAAATAATATAAAGAACTTCTGTAAAAGGGAACTTCTCATGCTTAATGGAATTGCCACTTTATTTAGTAACACGTCAGAAGACATAAACCTCCCTTTGGGGTAACTGGAGAAACCTAAGCAAGGGGCACAATCTTTTATTTTTGCAATTGCCTCCAAACAATAAGTTTCCATATCCTTTGACATTAAAAAAAAATATATCATCTTCACCTCATGGCATCTTTTACTTTCTATGATTCAAACACTACCTTTATCTTCTTCCCCAACCTTTTTGATTCTTCCACTAAGACATTCCCAATTCTCTGCCATCATAGAACGTACAGCAGTTTGAATCAGTATATCACTAGTTCCTTTTAAAAAGTACTTATAAATGGAATAATACCTATGTATCTGTGTACTTCCTTCCCCTATTCCCCATTTCTACTTTAAGAGCTTAATATCTAGAATAAGAGATGATTACAAAACTTTGCCAAATAAATTAATTCTTCCACTATACCTTATACAGAGCACACAAAAATAATTACTTGTTAGATGAAAAGAAAATAACTATTTTATAAAAAAGTTACGAATTCTAAATTGAATTGTTGATTACAATAACCATTATCTATCCCTATTCATTTGTGTTACCAGGATTCTGCTGCTAAATATAAGGCAAAATAAAAGTCAAGGCTGGTGTATCAGGTGTTCTATTAATAAGAAATGTCTATTACCTGGCATCATACAGAGGATAATGATGACTGATGGTCATATAATAATTCTCTGGCTCAGGAACATCCTCAACTAAGTTAAGGGATGGTCAGGATATTTTTAGCAATGAATATGTTTTGAGATATAACATTTTTGAAAAAACAATAAATAAGGAAGATGGTTACTTCCTATTGTTAGGAATCTAGACGGTAACTCTGCCTGAAACTTCACTTTTACTAGTTATGTCTTCATGCATTAAATTTCCTAATACCCTCAATATTTTTTCAGTAATTACAATAAATTTGTAAAAGTTTCAAGAACAACAACAACAAAAGGAATATGTTACATCATATATCCTCAAAGTGTCATATGCTGCTCAAAAAAATTAAATGCATATTAGACTTCTGTTTTTCTTTTTTTTTTTTTGGCCATGTGAAAATACTACTCTCATAAAAACATGCAATGAAAGGAGAATAGACACTCAAATAAAATGAGCTACAATATGCAGAATGGAAAAGCTATTAAATGCACATTCACTTATATAGGACACACAAGAGAAGCTTTAGAAAGCACATAAACATCTAAGAGACAAGAAAAAAACTTACCTAAGAAAGAAAATTAGCCATGGCATTTCAAAATTATTAGTGATTAGAGTAAAAAAGAGCAGGAGGGGACATCAAAATAACAAATGACATGAGAGAAGATTAACAGCATGTCACTTACAGGAATTCTTCTCCAGGGTGTTTGGGTATATTTATCAGCATACAAGCATTTTTCCTCTTTAGATTTTTGGTGGCAGTTACACCGGGTTGCCTGAACAAAACCAAAAATTTTTACAATGGTTTAATGCATATACACACAAATAAGTAATCACTCTACAGGATATCAAATGTCAACAGCCCACATGTCAGACTGTCTACTCATTACTTACACTGCTTAAAGCCCCCCAAATGATGTATCATCTTTACTGAACAAGAATATTTTAAAGGATTCCACCCTGTGACAAGATACCCTGATGTTCTCAATTCATAAGTAAATTCTCTACATGATTCCACTTAAAGCACTCACTTATATGATAGGACATACCTCTTGTGTATTTTTAGGTCTCTCAAATTATCATCAAATTCAAAAAAATAAATAAAAAGATGATAATGAAAATTTCCCCTTAATTGTGAAGCTGTAACATACCTACATTATTTGTTAAAACAATCCCATTCAAAGTAAATATATTTTCTCATAGGAAAACCTAAGAAATTCTAGATTACTGTATCAAGGTAAACTTGTTTCTACTTAAAAACAAAATCTTCTATAGGACATGCTTATTTTCCATTCCCCCCAAAATGGGATAGTGATTGAAACAAAATGTAGTATAAAATTCACTATAATAGGACTTAACTTTTAACATATCTGGCAGGTATGCAAAAAAAAAAAAAACAAAGACAATATAATATAAAACACTTATTATAATGCAAGTACATTACTTAATTCACCTTGACAACAGCAATTCCAGAAATATCCTTTCAGTGGTTTATCTACTAACACATGAAAAATAATGCTTGGCAAATATTAAATTTTCCATAATTTGGAAAGCCTAGTTTTTAGTGACATTTTAACAGATACAAAATGACTACCTAAATAATTCCCTCTTCATCTGCCTCCTTTATTGCTGACAGATCTTAATTTGTGTTCAGAGTCGCACCTCCTGTGTGATCCTTTATTTGCAGAGGTGTACCTTATCTCTTGCTCCAAAGAGCCACATCTTGGTAAGTATGAACCAAAATAGTTAATCCATTTGTTCTACGCTTAGGAAGGGACAAGTAACTAAAATCTAGCCAAAAAGCCTGGTGGTATTTCTGAGAAAGTGTTTCCTGATTTAAAAAATACATATGCTAGAGAAAACAGGCCTTTACCCACAATTGGGTATTACTGTGTGAAAGAGTGACATAAAAGGCTACTGTAGAAATCTTTTATCCATGAAGGGGCAGACAAGAGTATTCCAGAAAAACTAACCTAGACCTCATTATTAACTAAATGACCAATAAACAACCACGAAAATGGATGGGACCCATACATTTTTTTGTTATTTGAGTTTACAAATTTAATTATTTTTTAAAGCTGCTTTTAGTTGGGGGCTTTTACTGCAAACTTGAAACATCATAAGATATGCATTGATTTATGCCAAGTAGTTTGCAGCAAGTCATTTGGTAAGAGTTAATCTTTATCATACACCCATGGGCCAGGCATTAGTTTACATATGTAGTTAATTTAACAATCCAAACTTATGTGTCTGTACGACTTCTATTATCCCCACTTACAGATGAGGCTTAGGAAAGACTATATAACTTCCTGAAGAGAACATAGCTATCAAATTTCAAAGCTAGGATATGAATCTGGGTCTATCATGGTTTTTAAAAAATACTGTTAACCCATTTAACCTGAGTACCACTTTCTGTGTCTCCATAAAGAAAGAAAATTCAATATTAGCAATTTCACAAGATTATTATGAAAGTTCAATGAGCATATATATCTAAATTATCTACTATTTAACTAGTGTTCTGAGGTGAAAATAAACTGGTAATTCTTGGCATTTTAAAATTAGATTTAAACAGACAATCTTCTATACATTTTTGTTACATTCTCAGAGCACTGCAAATCTGATTTTACATCAGCATATTTCACATAAAATATGAATTCAACACTTCATACTGTCATTATATGCTTCTGAAAATCTTCATGCAAACATACGTTAGAGTTGAATACATTTTTTTTCAAAAACAAAAAAGCACAGAATGCTAGAAATGGAAGGGGACTTTTGAAACTAACAAGAAAAATCTTCACATTCTAAATAAAGAGCTACAGAACCAAGGGAAACTGCCTGTCATACAGCTGATTCATATTAGAGCTAAAAAAAAAAAGTCCTCTAATTCCTCTCTATAGCTTTTTTGATCACTTTTTATCCTATTTTTAAAAAAGCTATTTAGAGATATAAAGAAAGAAAACAATAAAGAAATATAAATAGAAGACCATTTTAACTTTGATAATGTGAAATGCACCACTTCCTATATCTACTTTGAGTTTATAAATGTTTTTGTTTTTAACAAGGTCCATAACTAAACCATGTTATTCTATTGGTAATTTTTCTGAATGACTTCTCATTTCTTACTAACAAACAGATGGCGGTGGGTGAGACACTTAGCCCCTTAAAACTCAATTAGTAAGACATTCAATTCACAGAGCATTGCTGCTTGCAATAAGAAGCAAAGAATCCATTCAGTTGGCTAAATTTATATATTGAGAAAACACTAACATTGTCTCTATATTCAAGAACAGGAACTGTCAAGTAAGTTTCACAAAGTTCTCTTGATATAGGCCACAATTCCCCTAAAATTTGAAAATGGGCTGATGTGATTCTGATGTGTTTATAAGGGGGAGTTTTTAGCTGAATGCACACAGTCTCTGGAGTAATCCATATTTAAAAAAGAAAAAAAAAACTGTGTACAATACTTAGCTGATTCACAATAAACGTGATTTCTAGATTCAATATATCAAAATGAGAATTCAATGGTATATATTGCTAAAGTCTAATGCTTTCACTTTTCTTGTGTTCTTTCTTTGAGATTCTCTTACATATTTCTGAAATCTTTATACAATTATTTTCAGGTGAGATATTGTTCAGGCCAGCTGGTTCTTTTCTCTTCACAAGTATAACAAAAACAATGGTTCTAAATTAAAAGAGATTTAAAAGATATAATAATCAGTTGTCATACATGGTCCTAGAATTGATTTTAGTTTGGACAAATCAAATGTACTTGATATTTTGGGAAGAAGTAGGAAAATATGAACATGAACTAGATGCTAGAAAATATTAAGGAATTTCTATTAATTGTTTAAAGATGATAGATAATATTGTTTCAACTATAAAGAGACCTGGTCATTTTTCTTAAAGATGCATATTAAAGTTAAGAACTTTAAAAAAAAATTTTATATGGTTTTAATTAGTTATACATGACAGTAGAATGCATTTATGTACTTTGATATACATAGATGGGATATAATTTCTCATTTTTCTGAGTGTACATGCTGCAGAATCATATTGGTCATGTAGTCACATACTTACATACAGTAATAATGTCTGTTTCATTCTACTATCTTTCCTATCCCCACATATTCTTCCCTCTCCTCCCATCATTTCTCTTTACCTAATCTAAGGTAACGCTATTCTTCCCTAGTTCCCCCCCTCCTTATTGTGAATTAGCATCTGCATATTAGAGAAAACATTAGGCGTTTGGTTTTGTGAGATTGGCTTATTTCACTTAGCATGATATTCTCCAACTATTTACTGGCAAATGCCATAATTTCACTCTTCTTTAAAGCTGAGTAATATTCCATTGAGTATATACCACATTTTCTTTATCCATTCATCTACTGAGGGACACCTAGGTTGGTTCCATAGTCTAGCTTGTGAATTGAGCTGCTATAAATACTGATGTGACGGTAGTATGCTGATTTTAAGTCCTTTGGGTATATAAACCAAGGAGTGGATAAGAGAATACTTCTAAAAAACTAAACAGCATAAGAAGATTTGTCCTATTATTTATTAATCATAAATCAAGATAAAGTGTTATTTTTCCATTATTAACCTTACTTTTCTAATTTTAATACTGCACTTTTGGGTGAGGATAATTTTATTCTGTCTCCCAACCTTTTATATTCAGCCTTATCAATGTCAAAAATTTACCTAAATTTCCTGTATATAAAGCAAGTTACTACACACTTTGCTTTAAATCCTCAATGTAACTCTTTTCATGAAGTAAAACCATTTGTACTTAAAATCATATTTTTTTGGTCTAATTACTATTGCCTTAGTTTTGCAGATCTGAGATTTTCTTTATATCCCTTTTAATTTCATCATTTTCTGTACACTATTCCAACCTATTAACTGTCTCAAACTATGTCACAAACATTAGAACTGAAGTACAGTAAAATAAAATAAAGAATAACTTGGGCACTCATTTGTAGAAGTACAAAATTCAGTATGTCTGACTTCTTTCCCTATCTCTTTCTAATTTCCTTCCCTTATCTCTTTCCTGAAACTTATTTATCTAAATCTCTTCAAAAATCATTAGTAATTTACAATTTTTAGAATTTAAAATTATTTTAATTTCACAAAAATCAAAGATTTATAAATTCAAGCAATTTCCAACACTGCAATGATGTACAATATGTAAAATAAAATAATGAGCACTAAGCTTTCTTCAATAAAAGGTTCAGAAGTTTGTAAAACTCAGTTTCTCTAAAGATGATTTCCATTTCCCTGTTCATTCATTTTAATCTTTATCTCCTTATTCTTGAGTTATTTTTCAGTTTCTCGCTCAAGTATTTGGAGTACACTATAAGTAAGCCTATAAAGATGACTTGGTGACTTATTTTTCAAGACACTGAAGTTATGAAAGTTTACCTTTATGTATAAATAAAAACTGTCCAGATATATTTAAAATAGTAGGTACACAACCTGTTCTCTGGAGCGTACTAGACACAACAATTTCTTCTACTCTGTAATAAATTTTTGCAAAAATTGATGTTTAATCTGAGTGCCTTCTTTTTTCTCCTTCCCTGAAAGTTAGCCGATACTTGTCTTTGAAATTTAAATATTAGGTCTTATTGTTCTTTCTACTTTCATATTTGGGAGAACTTAAGTTTGAATTATTAGGTTATTCTTTATTCAGATTCATAAATTTTCTTTGTACGTTTAATCATAGTATTTTATCTGTATATTCTAGTCACTCATAAATTTTTATCTCTGTAACCTGACCTCAGTGGCTCAGAGTTCAGTACATTATATCTTTTATATACTTAGAGATTAATATTTCATATTGCTCAAATGCTTTGCTATACCCAAAATACATATTTTTTCCCTTCCAATTAATATTTCCATTTTGTTTTGGCTTTTATGCATTATGTTATTTTTATCCTGGTCTTTTACATTATATAAGTTGCATTATAATTGCATTCAAGGTGCCATAAATATTGTTTAAAAAAGTTTTTTTTTAGTTGTAGTTGGAAGTTTATTTTTATTTTTATGTGGTGCTGAGGATTGAACCCAGTGCCTCGCACATGCCAGAAAAGCACTCTACCGCTGAGCCACAACCCCAGCTCCTAAATACTGTTTTTATATGGGATTAACATTTGAAATTATTAACAATTATATAAGTATACAGAAAGTATAAACATGACTCTGAGGGATCACTCATCATCCATAGAGAAGAAACACTGTCTTGAAATCTCCTTCACTCTAATACTTAAGCTTAAATAACCAGTGTCATTCCGCTCAGAGAGAAAGTTCTTATCCTCAACTTCAAGTACTTACTTCTTGAAATGAATCAATAAATGAATATAAACTGGTGCATCTTAAATCCCAGAAACAGAGGCCACCAAAAATGGATCAAGGAAGAATTTTTCAGATAGCATACTTCATATTTAGAGAAAACTTAACATTATATTTTCATTAAAGCATATATAATCTAAACATAATGCAATTATATAAGTTTGAAAGCCCAAAATAAAGTGAAACTCTAATTCTGGCTGTCTTATAAAAGACACATATTGTCCAATTTGGAAGTCTCCATTTTAAATTCTATACTATAATACTTACAAGTTGATGTTCTAATAGTTGTATTTTTTCATCTTTTTTCCTTATTTCTTCTTTAAGTTGTTTCATTTCATTTAATAAATCTTCATTCTGCAATGTTAAAAGAATTAAATGAGTCATTTAAAATACCCCTAATGAGAAGCACTAAATCAATGATGAAGACCCAGTAGTGAATGAACTATTTCTTCATTTAAAGAAACACTTTTGTATTAAAAATCAAAAACTTCTAAGATTTCACAATGGATTCTGACATGTAAACAATGAACAATAACAGAAGCAACAGTTAACATTTATTAAGCACATTTATTAGGTGTTAGAAACTAAACACTTTCAGGTATTTCAGCTTTTGATCCTGACCACTCTGAGGAACATACCATTATTCCCTTTAAGCCAGCAGTAAAGTAAATCACACATAAAACAGAAACTTACATTAGATTTCAAGGGATGCAAATGAGTTTCCTGCCAAAGAAAAGAGGGGTGTGTGACAAGCAGAGGAACTAGTATAATTAAAGCTGCAAAAGGAATTTAACGGCTGGTTCAAAAATCGGCAAGAAGATAAATGTGTCTGAAGAAGCCCAACAAGGAAGATTCTTTATCAAGGAACCACTTTATTGAGCAGCACTGCTTGAATCAAAGAGAAAACAACGAAACCAATTTCATTGATAAGGACTACTTAATGCTATTAAATGAAACATACCATCAAGTCAAGCAGCAATCTGGTTATATTTCCAAAATATCAAATATCATTAACCTAGTGTTAGCCCATTTTATGTAAATCCATTCAATCACACAGAAATACAGCTAAAAAATAATATAAGCAAAGAACTTAGAATATACACATGGATGATGTATCTTTCCAAAAAGATAATATGTAAGCAAATTTTAATAATACAGCGGTATCTTAAACAATGGAGAATACAAGACAATGGGAAAAATGGGAAAAGTTATTACACACAATGAATGATCTTTATTTAAACATAAAAAGAGAATAGGAATTTTTAAAATTCATAAATTAACCAGAAAAAGATGGATTATAGAATATCAAGGATACATTTCTAGGGATAAATTTTGACACATTGCTAGGCTCTGTAGCAAATAAAATCATTGAGAGTTGATAAATACACAATGGAGTTCTACTTAGTCAAAAAGAAGAATGAAATTATGTCATTTGCTAGTAAATGGATGGAACTGGAGAACATTATTCTAAATGAAATAAGCCAGACTCAGAAAACCAAAAGTGTGGAATGTTTTCTCTCATATGTGGAAGCTAGGGAGAAAAAAATTAATCAAAAATAGGGATCTGGAGAAAACAGAAGGGAGATCAGCAGAGTAGAAACTAGGGACCAAGGAGGAAGCAAGAAGGGAAGGAAGACGACAGGAAAAGGGAAAGAACTGGGGAATGAAGTTGACAAAAATCATACTAGGCTCATGTATGACTATACCACAATACATTCTAATTTTATATAAGACTATAATGCATCAATTAAATTAATTAAATATCTAGAAGGACCCAATGCAGTAAAGGAAGAGGGAGGAGGGAAGTGAAGTGGGTAGTACTGAGGATTGCAATGGAGAAAACTATGTTATATGCATTTATAATTAAGTCAAAATGAACCCTACTATTATGTATAATTATAATGCACTAAAAAATGTTTCCAAAGGAGTTTTAAATGAATTTTCATCAAATTATTTTAATATACAGATATAATAAAATACCTTTTTTTTTAATGGCTGGGGATGTAGCTCAAAAGTCAAGTGCCCCTAGGTTCAATCCCCAGCACTACCAAACAACAACAATAAACACCCCATCAGCTCTACAAAGAGATGGATGTATCTGTAGTTTTAAGTAATGATGATGGGAAAATATTATAAGTGCGAAATAATCCTTTTCATTTTTGAAAGCACCCCTATTTAATTAAAAAATTTTTAATCACCTAGGTTTTCTTAACAGAGCTACCATTTGTTTATTGGATGGGTAGAGAGCTTTATGAATTCATTATCTTTTAGCTCTGAAAAGATGCTTTTAAAATGCTGATGGGTGTTAAACTTTTTATTTCTACTTTAGCTTAAATTAGTTTTCTATATTTTCTATTAAATAAAAGCATGTTTGTGTGTTTTGAAAAGAGATGATAAATATATTTTATTATATGAAATTTTAAGGCATCTATCTATACAATTAACATTAAAGCTTGGTAAGAACCTATGTAAATTTGACAAAGGATTTGTATCTCAAGGACATATGAGTCTATTCAAGTATATTAGATCATTTTCAAGTCCCCCAAGACAAATAGCTGGCTCTCATAAACAAATATATAACTGGTAAAATCTTCTATTTGGCTTGTTGAAGAAATGTAAAGTAATGAAGATATTGTTCTAAAGATATCAAATTATGGAGAAAATATTCAATGTGACTAACCAAGATTAGAAAAAAAGCATTTATCAGACTTAGCAAGTAAGGTTTCTGGATGAACATGACTCTGTATAAAAATCATAAAAGTACTTGTATTCTTTGATTCAGTTACATAATTCCTAAAAAAATCATAGCAAAGAAATTATGAGAAAATATACAAGGTAGGATCTGCAAGTTTACAAATTTACAATTGTCTTATAAGGGGACAATGGAAATATTGTGTAGCAACTTGATGGAACATTACATAGCCATCACAAGGGAGCAAAATATGAACATTATGACAATTTACTGCAAGTGAGAAAAGGGCACAGAGGAGTAGTAAAGAGTAACATCACATTTCTAGTTTGAGTGACATGATGAATGATTGTGCCATCAAAAGAGAAGCATGTGTGAGTTTTATATATGTTAGAGGCACCTGTGGATAGTGCAGAAATGTCTAGTAGGCAACTGAACCACCAAATATGAAAAATATTTACTTTATCATTATATACAAAAAATGATAAAATCATGAGAATAAAAAGCTGAAAGAGGACAGAGCTAAATATGTAAATCTAACATTTAAAGAAAAATCCTACAATGGAAGTGGGAAAATGGCAGAGAGGTATGAGAGATTCCAAGGAAATATTATAAAAGCCAAGGGATAAACTTTTCAGAAAAAGGCTGTGTCAAAAATTAATGGGTATTTTTCAAGGTTTCCACATTAACTGGAAAGGGGTTTAAGTAAAGTTGGAAAAGCTATTTCCTGAATTTAAGATAGTAAAATATACAAATTTATAAGCTGACAATGAATAAGAGAAAGTACACTGAAGACATAGGAGGAGCAAGGAGAAGAAGAATCTTATTAGATAATTAAGCAGCACTGGGACATAGAGTTAAGAACACAGAAAAGGTAGTTTCTAAAAATATAGTTACCACTTTTCTCCTATATTTGGAACAAAGTAAGTGAAAATAAGAGAGTTTAGCAAGTTAGAAGGCAGGAAGGAGGGAAGCATAACATCTGTATTCGATTAGCACAAAACTACCTGAAGAGGTTGAAAGCATGGCTGAGCATCATGCTTGAGCATGATTAATGTCTGGAACAGTTCATCAGAAGAATGGGAAGGAGCTATCCTATCATAAATATAAGAACAGATTGGAAGCACTGCAGGTCTAGTGAAAAATTTAGACCCTGAATTTGTAATAGCATAAATCACCATATTTGTGCATTTGAAGTTGTGCTGCTAAAAGCATCTTTGATGAGACAATAACACAGTTAGGGATTTGCTGTTCAAAGTTCAAGAGAGACTACAGATATGGAGAGAAGAGAGTGAGCTATTGCATGTCAGCTTGGATAAGAGGGAAGAAAAGACCAAGAATTATCTGCCAGGAAGAAAATGTAATAGGGACAAGAAATAAGCACCATGTAACAATATGTCTTCCATGTAGTATCAAATATATAGACATACCAGAAAGAAATACAGAAAACAATGATGAAATTAGCTAAGTAAAACGAGTTAGAATTAAATTTTCTCCAAAAAAAATTTCTTTACATTTAAAAAATGCATTCACAAGAAGAAACTTAGAGAAAAAAAGAATAACTTAAAAAAATAAATAAAACCAGTCACAAAACTTAAAAGTATTTGAAAAATTCTAAGGGACTGAGTTACTGGTTCTCACCTGTGTGTTTATGTGAAACTGTTTTAAAAAGAGATGGTCTGTGGCAGACCTGCTAGATGTAGATTATTATTTACAACAATTGGGTGGAAGCCTAAAGATGGTAGGCAAGTGAAAAAGCCAAGTTTAGATAAAAAGATGTGACTCCTATGCTACATTCTTGATTTTGGTTGTTTTATATAGAATCTTGTTCCCAATAAATCACTCAGCATTCTGAGAAAATTAAGGACTTCTGTCCAATTAATGTCAGGTTGAAACACTGGAATTGTTTTGGAAGTGACATATACTCCATCAAAGTAGAATTCTTATGTGGTTTGACAAAGCTCTTTTCCCTCTGCACAGAGACATGTTCTACCCCAGAGGTCGATCCCTCAGTTAGGTTCTCAAATGTAAGAGATACATGAAGCAGAATCCCAGCTGATCTATAGTCAACAGATCAGTATAGTGTAATATAAGTGAAATATCAACTTTTGTTGTATTAAGCTACTGGTGTTATTGTAGATGATTATCAAACAATAGCTACTACATCCTGAAAACATGATGTAAAAGTAATCAATAATTTTACATATAAATATTATATTAATCACTGATATCTGTGTGTACTTAAGAAATATAGACTTGAGAAACAGATGAAAAATAAAGAGCTTTCAACTAAATATAGATCAAAAGACAATGAGAATTTTAAAAACTACTTTCAATCACTCGCTAAAATACATCAGCATTCCATAATTATGTTTTTTTAAAAATATTTACTTTTTCATTATAGGTGGACACACAATGTCTTTATTTTATATTTATGTGGTGCTGAGGATCCAACCCAGTGCCTCACACATGCTAGGCGAGTGCTGTACCACTGAGCCACAATCCCAGTCCCCATAATTATGTTTTTATACATGAAAAAATAAAAGTTAACCTCATCACCAGTATATTTCTTCAGTGCTGCGATTAGATATAACAAGTACCCATTAACATTTTAACCTCACTGGTAAATATTTTAAAAACTGCTATTCATAATTAAAACCAATGCAAGTGTCTTTTTAAATGTAGTTGAGTTGTATACAACACCAGGACAAACCTTGACATAATCACAGAAGCATGGAACACAACCCCCTCCAATTCAATCCCTAGCACTTCCTCCCTTCCACCGCACTCCACAGATCCCTCTTCAATCCATCTACAGTTTACTTTTTTGTTTGTTTGTTTGTTTAATTCTTGACCTACTGATACACCTGATGCCAGAACCCACCGGGCCGCATCCATGCATGCACATATGAAAGTTGGGCATGTTCATTCAACTGTTTTTCCCTACCCCATCTTTCTTCCTTCCCTTATTCCCCTTAGTCTACTACACACATCTATTATTTTCTATCCCCTACCCTTTATTTTGGATTACCTTCTGCATTTTCAGAGAAAACATTTGATCTTTGACTTTTGAGGACTGGCTTACTTCAGTTAGCTTGATAGTCTGCAGTTTCATCCATTTACTGGCAAATGCCATAAAGTCATTCTTCTTTATGGCTGAGTAATAGTCCATCGTGTGTGTGTGTGTGTGTGTGTGTGTGTGTGTGTATATCACATTTTCTTTATCCATTCATCTGTGGAAGGGAACCTAAGTTGGCTCCATAGCTTATTGTGAATTATGCTGCTATAAACACTGATGGGCTGTATCACTGTAGTATGTAATATTTTAAGTCTTTTGGATATACATGGAGGAGTGGAATAGCTAGTCATATGGTAGTTCTATTCCTAGTTTTTTGATGAATTTCCATACCAATTTCCAGAGTGGCTGCACTAATTTACAGTCCTACCAACAATGTAAGAGTGTACATTTTCCCCTATATCCTTGTCAACATTTATTGTTGTCTGTATCCTTGCTAATTGCCATTCTGACCAGAATGAGATGAAATCTCAATATAGTTTTAATTTATATTTTCCTAATTGCTAGAGATGTTGAATATTTTTTTCATATACTTCTTGATCATTTGTATTTCTTCTTTAGAGAAATGTCTGTTTAGTTCTTTGGCCCATTTATTGATTGGGTTATTTGTGTTTTTATGATGTTAAGGTTTTAGAGTTCTTTGTATATTCTGGATATTAATTGCCTATGTGAGGAGCAGGTGCAAAGACCTTCTTCCATTCTGTAGGCTCTATATTTATGTTTTAATTTGTTCTTGCTGTGCAGAAACTTTTTAGTTTGATGCCATTACACTTAATGATTTTTTATCTTATTTCTTGCACTTTAGTAGTCCTATTAAGAAATTCAGTTCCTGTGCTGATAAGCTAGAGTATTGGACCTACAATTTCTTCTAGCAGTGGCAGCGTTTCTGGCCTAAGTCCTAGGTCTTTGATCTACTTTGAGTTCATTTTCTAAAAGGTGAGTTTTAAGAGTTAAATTTCATTTTTCTACAAATAGATTTCCAGTTTGCCCAGCACCATGTTAAAAAGGCTATCTTTAGAGCTGGGGCAGTGACTCAGTGGTAGAGCCCTTGCCTAGCATGTGTGAGGCACTGGGAGCAATTCTCAGCACCACATACAAATAAGTAAAATAAAGATATATATATTAAAACAGTATTTTATATATAAAAAAGGCCAGTGGCTGGGGATGTGGCTCAAGCGGTAGTGCGCTCGCCTGGCATGCATGCAGCCGGGTTCAATCCTCAGCACCACATACAAACAAAGATGTTGTGTCCGCCAAAAACTAAAAAATAAATATTAAAACATTCTCTCTCTCTCTTTAAAAAAAAAAAAAAAAGGCCAATGTGTTTTTGGCACCTTGTCTAGTGTCAGATAACTGTATTTATGTGGATTTGTCTCTGTGTCTTCTATTCTAGTACATTTACCTTCATGACTGTTTTGATGCCAGTACCATGCTGTTTTTGTTACTATAGCTCTGTAGTATAATTTGAGATCTGGTATTAGGATGCTTTCTGTTTCGCTCTTCTCACTATGGATTGCTCTGACTATTCTGGGTCTCTTATTTTCCCAAATTAATTTCAGAAATGCCTTTTCTAGTTCAGTGAAGAATGTCATTAAAATTTTGATGGGGACTACACTGAATCTATATAGTTCTTTTGGTGGTATGGCCATTTTGACATTGTTAATTTTGCCTATCCAAGAACAAGGGAGGTCTTTTCATCTTCTAACGTCTTTAATTTCGTTCTTTTAGTGTTCTATGGTTTTCACTGCAGAGATCTTTCACCTCTTTTTGTTAGACTGATTCCCAAGGTTTTTGCTTTTTTTCTTTCTTTTGAGGCTATTATAAATGGGATACTCCTAATTTGTTTTTTGGCAGACTCATCACTGGAGTATAGGAATGCAATTGATTTATGAGGGTTGATCTCGTATCCTGCTACCTTGTTAAAATCATTTATGAGCTCTAGAAGTCTTCTGGTAAGAGTTTTTGGGATCTTCTAAATATGGGGTCATGTCATTAGCAAACAAAGATAATTTGAGTTCTTCTTTTCTTACTTGTTTCCCATTAACTTCCTTCTTTTGCCTGATTTATCTGACTAGAGTTTCAAGGACTATGCTTAATAGGTTTGGTGAAAGTGGGCATCTTTAGCTTCTTCCTATTTTTAGAGATAATGCTTTCAGTTTTTCTCCATTCAGAATGATGTTGGCCTTGGGTGTATCATATATAGTCTTTACAATGCTGAGGTAAGCTCCACTATCCCTAGGTTTTCTAGTGTTTTAAGCATAAATGGGTGCTGCATTTTGACAAATGAATTTTCTATATCTATTGAGATAATAATATGCTTCTTTAACTTAACCCTGTTTATGTGGTGAATTGCATTTCTTGATTTCTGTATGTTGAACCAACCTTGCATCCCTAGGATCTTTTTTAATCTGTTTTTGTATGCTGTTTGCCAATATTTCATTAAGATTTTTTTAATCTATGTTAATTAAGGATATTTGGCCTGAAGTTTTCTTGATTTTTGTCTGATTTTGTATTCAGAATGATGATAAAGGCTTCATAGAATGAGATTGGCAGTCTTCCCTCCTTTTCTATTTCATGGAATAATCTGAGGAGAGCAGGTATTAGAGTTCTTCTATCTTTAAAGAGTTTTGGTAGAATTTGGCTGAAAATCCATGCAGTTCGGAGCTTTTCTGTGTTGGAAGGCTTTTGATGGCTGCTTCAATTTTATTACTTGATACTGATCTGTTTAAGTTTTCTATATCCTAATGGTTTAATTCAGGTAGGTCATAGATCTCTAGGAATTTTTCCATATCTTTAAGATTTTCTAGTTTATTGGAAGATAAATTTTCAAAATGGTTTCTGATGATCCTCTGGATTTTAGTAGTATCCTATAGTGATATTTCCTTTTTCATCTTGAATTTTGAATTTGAATGTTTTCTCTCTTTGTTTTGGTTAGTTTGGCTAAGGGTTATCAAACTTGTTTACCCTTACAAAAAAACAACTCTTTGTTTCTCTTTTGTATTTTTTTTAATCCACAATTTCATTGATTTCGGCTCTGATTTTAATTATTCCCTGACTTCTTCTGATTTTGGTGTTGGTTTGTTCTTCTTTTCTAGGGCCTTGAGATGTAATGTTAGATTATTTATTTGGTATCTCTATTCTTCTGATGTATGAACTCAATGCTATATACTTTCCTCTTAGAAATGCCTTCATACTTTCCTAGAAATTCTGATAAATTTTTATCAGTATTCTAATTTACTTCCCTGATTTCTTATACTATCCATTCACCATTCAAAGATGTATAATTTAGTCTCCAGATAAATATCTGGAGATGTTATTGTTTTTATCTTATTGTTGATTTCTAATTTCGTTCCATTATGATCTGATAAAATGGGATATTATTATTTTAACAAAGCAGCAAAATTTAAGAACAAACAATTATTTCACAAGATAGCAAGTTCTAGGTTTCTAATAATTCTTATTATTCAAAATTTTAATTGGTTCTGCTTTATTATTTTAGTAATAAGAATTCTGAAATCTTCAGCATGACTATCTAGTCATACCTTATATATCTGATCACCTTCTTCTGGTTCTGGACTAGATGGCAATGATAGCTGAATATCATGCAATGACCCACTTCCATCATGCTGTCAGAAAGAACAAAAGAGAAGATTAATACAATAAATGCAGATAATCACTTCAATTTGAATTCACCTAAATCATATCCTAGAAGAAAAATGGGAGATAAGATTTTAGAAATCTCCTTTTTCATTTCTGTACCAACAGAAGGGGAAAAAAAGTGAACCTAGCTAGAGCAAGAATAACCTGTGGAAATAAATAACAGATACAATATAAATGATAAAGCAGAAAACCACTGAATGCTTTAGAGCTACAATTGGAGTACGTAAAATTTCCTAAAGAATTTTGAGATTACCACAGCAAAGAAACAGCGTAAAAGTCAATTGATTCTTCCCTCTTTAAATGTGTTTTGGTATAAAGGAGTCAGAAATAATAATATTAAATAACTCAAAAAAGCTTACCTATAAAAATCATTCAATTAAAGAATACTAGATACATGAGAATACCTATTCATGACTCCCATTTATGACAAAACTAAGTAGTCTATGTCTTGCCTCTGTGGTTTTTATATAAACATACATATGAAAAATTCAAGCTGTACAATTAAGGTTGGTACATCTTAAGTACTTTACTTGATTGTATGTTGTACTTCAATAAAAAAAGTGAACAAATTAAACACTTTGACCTTAAACATGATAAAGAAAATGAAATGAAAATATTAATTTCCAATCCTCACTGAACTGGTTTATGAATAAGAAATCAGTTGTTCAATGATTCAAATAGATAAACTCAAAAAAGATTCAGACTATGCTTAGACTGATGGTGAGAGATTATGACCTGATAAAACACAACAGTGACACCCACTCAGCAACTTTCAAGGAGCATTAACATCACAAATTTTTCTCAGACGTATCTGTTCTGATTTCCCAGGGTGTAGATAATGATGACCTGTATTGAAAAGGAGTGTTCTAGTAGGGGAGATGAGTATTTAAGTTATTATCTTCCTTACCTATTATACTACATAACTCTCTGAATCAGAATGTCTAGGGATTAGGCCCAGGAATATGTATGTAGAAAAGTTCAACAGACAATGCTGATCAACAATAAGGACTAAGCATTTGTCAAAATTTCAGCATGAATAAATTATATTTGCATTAGTGATGTCATATGGCTCAACACCCCTAAGAAGCAATAACCTGACAAAATGCACATATGTTGTCAGAACATCACATTTTTAAAAAATGTATAAAAGAGGAAAAGAAGGAGGAAACATTTTACAATAATCATTTCAATAAAATTTCATCTGTTTTTAATGACTTTACATGTAAAAATAGAGTCAGTCCTATACACAAGTTATGTAAGAAAAGACAGACCATAAAAATTTTGACTTTTTTCCAAATATCAAAATATCTTCCTGCCAACTGCAAAGCAGGAACCCCAATGAATGAGAGAATACTCAAGTATACACTACTTTACAATGGATATGGGTGCAGTGGTGGGAAATATGCAGCAGAGCCAAAAAAAAAAAAAAGAAAGAATGAAAAAAAGAAACAAAAAACATCAGTTTTCAGGGTGGAGAAAAAAAAGGAAATCCTAGCAAAAACAGAAAACACATGGGAGATTGCAAAATATCAAAAACTTAGGAAGTAACTTGATAAAGTTAAATATGAATTACTAACTTCACCCCAGAGAAGCACCTGTTTACAACTGATCCTTAATAGCACATCAAAGGGTGAAAAATAAACCTAGAAATAAACTAAGACCATTATCCAGGTCCCAAACCAGCCTCTGGTATACAGTCAAGAACAGATCTGGAGAGCATGACAAAAGCTTTGAAAATAACTGACTCTGAAACCACACTCCAACTGACACTGAAACCTTACAAACCAAAATGCCAAAATAATAACTCCAAGGTTTACTAGTTAGAATCTGTAGCCTGAACAAAATTAAATTGTGTACTAATGTTTAAAAAATAAAAACAATATTATTTATAGAATTTAAATAAGATCAAGAATCTCATAACACAATGTTCAAATATTTAAGATAATCCAAAATTATTCAATATAAACAAAGGGGAAAATCTCAACTCACACAGATGAAAATGCCAAAATGACACAGAAGGTAGGAATTGATTGAAAAAGATATTAATAAAGCTGTTATAAAAACTTCCCAAAAGTAAAGGTGAACTGTTGAAGTAAACAGAAGAGAAAGTTTCAGCAAAGAAAAAGAGTTTATAAAGCGGAAACAACTGGAAATGTTAGGCCTGGTACAATTCAAACATTAAAAATTTTAAATGCACTCAAAGGGCTAAATATCAGCATTTGAGATGACAGAGTGACCTGAAGATAGCCCAACAGAAATTATGCACTCTGACCAATGAAGAGAAACAGGATTGGCAAAGGGGAAAAAAAATAAACAGAGCCTGCGCAAGGAACTAGAGGAAAAATTGTAAATGATCTAACATTAATGTCTTTGAAATCACAGAAGGGAGAATGGAAGGCAGAAATAATGGATGAACAGTGAAAGATATGAACTTAAAGAATTGAGAAGCTCAATTTAAAAGAAACCAAATATATACTAAATATGCTTTCAAGAACACAAAGGTAACTAGAAATCAAATCAAAAAATCAAAAAATCCTAACAGAGGATAATCCCCTAGTAATTGAAAGAAAATAACTTAATACAAAAAGTTCTCAAATCAGTCCCTGAAATAAAACAAGCCTAAAACAAATAGAAGAAAACAATAAAATACAGAAATTAATGAAATAAAATTTTAAAAAATCAAGAAAATTAAAAACCAGTTTTGTGGAAGATGCTAAAAAATAAAATCAAACAAAACTGTCAAACAGGAAAAGAATATAAAAGGTACAAATCAAGGCTCCAATATTGTATTGAAGTTTTCAGTCAGTACAAGGGGCAAGCAAACAACAAGAACTAAAAAAGAAAGGATCCATTAAGATAATGTAATTTTGGGTGTAGAAAATCCTAGAGTATGTACAATAAAACTACCAGAACTAACACATAAATTTAGGAAAATAACAAGTTTACAAGGTTAATATTAAAAAAAACAACTATTTTGTGGCAAAGAACAAATGGAAATTGATTTCATTAAAACAATAACAAAAAACAAAAAAAAAACTTACAAACCAAAATGCCAAAATAATAAAAATATAAAAACCAAGAAAAAGAAACAAACAAACAAAAAAACTTGTAGAGAAATACTTCAAAGTATCGATAAACTCTGCATATTAAAAAACAATGTGTGTATGTGTGTTAAGAAATCAGGGAGAAATAAATGAAGAGATGACCTCGTTTGGTAAACTAAGAGACTCAATGTTACCAGATTGAAAGATTCAATATTGTTGACATATAAATTCTCTTCCAAATTCAACTTATAGATTCAAAAATTCCCTGAATCAAAAATCCCAAAAGAATATTTTTTTGGAGAAAGAGAATTGTTTCCACTTTGAAAAGAACAAAAAAGGAGAAGTTACACTATATCATTTAAAAAGTACTAAAAATGAAGAGAGTGTGGTACTAGTATAAGGACCAACACAGATCAAGGAAATTTAAAAAGTCCAGAAATAGCCCCACACATTTATGGTTAAAGGTATTCTTGAGAAAACTACCAAGAAAATTTAATAGAGAAAAAAAATATTATTTCCAAGAAATGGTGGTAAAATTGAAAATCCATATTCTGTAAAATGAACTTTACCCATAACTCACACCATATACAAAAAAACTCTCAGAACAGATTGTAGACCTAAATTTTAAGCTTAAAACTAAAAAAACTTCTCCAAATGAACAGAAAATATTTTTAAGACCTTTGGTTGAGAAAGTTTCTTAAATTTAAATACTAAAAACATAATCCATTTAAAAATGTTAATAAAATCAAAATAGAAACCATGGATGGGGGAAAAATATTTGGAATGATTCAGGTAATAATACTGACCATAGTGCCTAATTCATGGAAAGCATTTAAAAACTTTTACTATTTTTTAAACAATAGCCATAACAAAAATGATAATGTCGTAGGTCTAGAGTTTCTAACTAATTGCATTAACTCACAAATCTGACTCACAACTCTCACAAAAATTAATCATCTTCTTGAGGAGGGGCTAACAAATTGTGATCTGAAAGAAAAATGTAACCTCTTTATTATAGTTCACAAGTTGAAATTGGTTTTTATATTATTAAATGGTTGCATATGGAATATTTTATAAATATTTACATAACAGCATCAATTTTAGCTCTTGCCCCAAAAGGTTAAAATATTTATTATGTAGTTCACACTAAGGAGAAGTTATCTAACCTCTATGAAAGGCCACAAAGGAATATCAATGTTTTATAAAGAATTCATGCCATACAGATATTATTCATTATAACAATTTTTAAAAGTGCAAAATTTACTCTAAATAGTAAAAAGATAGCCCAAGACGAGAAATTATTGATATTTTAAGTTATTGCTATGCTTCAAATAAGAAAAATCTTGCCTTCTTCTATTTTTAAAAGTCTGGCAATCTAAATTTAGGAGATCAAAGAAGAAAAAAGACTTTCATTTTCATCAAAGCCCAAGAGCCATAAAGACCATAAATATCATCTCCAACTTTAGTAATTAATAAAAAAATCCCTCTGCAAATAACACTGAGACTTAACAATGGTAGTACTCTCTATTAAACTTTGACTAAGATGAAAGTGTCCAGGTCAAAATTAGAAAACATTTTCAGAAAAGTTCCTTTAAGCATTACAGGGGAAAACATTATAAAAGGGACAGAAAATATATTCCTTCTTTAAAGAATACCAAAGAAATAATTTCATGCATGCAATTTTCATGCTTCATATTATACAAACAAAAAAGTTAACTTTCACTGACATGCACCAGGCACTGTTCTGAGTGTTTTGCATAAACAAATGTAATAAATAAGAGCAAAAATAATACAAAGAACCTCCACACCAACTGAACAAAACACATGCAATTTATAGTTAAATGACTATCCAAGTACTCTGTGCTGCTTTACTGTGTGAAGTGTCAGCAGTTTTTATGGACTCTAGTTAGGATTTTTAAATTCTAAATGCAATTAGAATGCTATTAATCAGCAATTGTTAAATATAGATAAACCCTCTTCTTGTGTAAGAGCATTAGAAGACTAAAGACAGCACAAAGGTAGACTCTGCCCTAATATTACAACTCTTTCATATATTAATGTGTTCAAAAACCTGATCACAAATTCCATCTTACCCAGGTGGTTCTTCCATGTGTTTGCAAAAACTGGGATCTTCCTATGAATTCCAGAGCAGCTGCAACGGACATGGATACTTGAAATGATTAACAAAAGTTTGGCAGCACTGACCAGTCCCTGCTGACAGCATCATCAGTGATGTCAACAAACATGCCTTGTGTTTCAGATATGCTATAACATAATCACAAAAGGCATCCTGGGAAAGGCAGCAGAGGAAGAAGAGAAGTTTTCCTTCTTTCTCTTTCTGAAAGGTTTTTTTCTTCTTTTTTAAAACTCACAGATGAATGATTAATCACTTCACACTGCACACATATTAAAGACCACTTTTTGAGTATATTGTAATTTACCTACTGGATTTACAATCCGATGATTCAAGCTACATTTGAAAGTGTTTTAAAAATTAGGGCTTATAAATCGTGATTTTTCAACGAGTGCTTGGAAGATGAGGTGATCCTAACAGTGCCTAGCATTTTAAAACAAAGGGGGGGAGCATTCAAAACAGGCTAAAAAGTTTCTATATATGGGTAACCCTTTATAATATTGTAAGCAAACAGTATTTATAAAATTATTTAAATTTATATTTTACCAAAGCTAAGTGTTTAATATGTATGTCTGAATCTAGATATCTCTTCTACAGGTATTTTCTCACTTAAAATATTACTTTTGATTTCTTCTAATTTTCCCACATTTTGATTTTTTAATACTATTCAACTTTTCAAGACCTATAAATTTACCATAGCCATAAGTATATAATTTGTTCCATACCGCTAATGAGAATCCCTTAACATTTACTTTAAAATCTTTCTTTATCCAGTGTTCTTTTAAGTGAATAAAAGATATACTTCTGGGTTTCCTTTATTCATTCTATGTTTTAGTACTATATCCTGTTCTAAAGAATGGTAGTCTCCAGAGGCTGGTGAGATAGGTATGGAGAGGGCTGGGAAGAGGTTGAT
Organism: Marmota marmota marmota; assembly: GCF_001458135.2. Classification (NCBI taxonomy): domain Eukaryota; kingdom Metazoa; phylum Chordata; class Mammalia; order Rodentia; family Sciuridae; genus Marmota; species Marmota marmota. Next base: position 3,612,709 of record NW_025999945.1, on the reverse strand, counting down.
CAGTGGATACTAAGTTATAGTCAGAGAACAACCCAATTTAAAAATGGACAATAGACTTTAACAGACATTTCTTCAAAGAAGAAATAAATGGACAATGCTGCATGAAAAAACATTTAACATCACTAATCATTAAAGAAATTCAAATCAAAACCACAATGAGGTATCACCTCATTCCAGTGAGAATGCTTATGATCAAAAGATAAGACAAAGGCACTGGCAAGGATGTGGAGAAAAGGGAACCCTTATAAACTGTTAGTGGGAAAGGAAATAGTATCCAAACATATTAAAGACAGAATGGAGGTTCCTTAAAATATTAAACATAGAACTACCATATGTTCCAGCAATCCCACTTCTGGGTATATATATATATATATA
>NW_025999945.1:3603667-3612309 GCF_001458135.2 Marmota marmota marmota | reverse complement strand
CTTGGAATACAAGTGTGGAATATGATATGATCAAGAAATTTAAAAAAAGAAATGGAAATGAGTGAAGTATCCACCAATTGATAAAAGCATAAAGAAAATGTACACATACACAATGCAATACCATTCATCCATTTAAAAAAAATAAAATCTTAACTATCATGATGACATATGCCTGTAGTTACAGTTACTCAGGATGCTAAGTTAGGAAGATCACTTGGGCCCACAAGCTGGAGAACAGTTGGGGCAACACAGCAACATCCTGTAGGAAAGAAAAGGGTGGGGAAGGGAAAGAGAAAGAGGAGGGAAGAAAAGAAAGGAATGGAATGGAATGGAATGGAAAAGCCTTGTCATTTGCAAGATCATGGATAGAACTTGAGATCATTGTGTCAACTGAAGTAAGCCAGACTCAGAAAGACAAGTACGGTATGGTTAACTCATATGTGGAATCTAAAACAGTTGATCTTAACAGAGCAGGGAGGAAGAGCAGGAAGAAAAGATTAACATTAAACAGATACATGAGGTGGGATGGAAAGGGAGAGAAAAGGGAAATTGCATGGTAATGGAGGGAGACCCTCATTGTTATACAAAATTACATATAAGAGGTTGTGAGGGGAATGGGGAAAATAAACAAGGAGAGATATGAATTACAGTGGATGGGGTAGAGAGAGAAGATGGGAGGGGAGGGAGGGGGGATGGTAGAGGATAGGAAAGGTAGCATGTTGAGAGCCACAGCCAAAGGGGCCCCAGCAAACTTCCAGCTGCCAGCAAACTTCCAGCTGCCGGCTGATGATTGGCTCACAGCGGCCCCAGCAACATCTAGCTGATTGGCTCCTCTGCGGTGATGCTCATTGGACTGTTTCCCTGCCCTTTCAGACCACGGAGCTGCTCATTGGGGGACTTTTTTTGGCTCCGCCCACGTGACCCAGCCAATCGGCCTCAAGAGCAGGAGGATTGTGGGAGGTGGAGAGAGGCTTGTGGAAAGCAGGTGGTGGCAGTTGAGGCTCTGAGGATTTTTCCTGAGAGGCTGTTTTGTTTGGCGTGTGTGGTTCTAAAAATAAAGTTAGTTTCTTTTGACAAGTGGCTCCTGATTGTGCCCAGCCAGACTGCGGCAGTAGCAGAATACAACAGTTACTAATAGGGCATTATGTAAAAATGTGGATGTGTAACCGATGTGATTCTGCAATCTGTATTTGGGGTAAAATTGGGAGTTCATAACCAACTTGAAACTAATGTATGAAATATGATATGTCAAGAGCTTTATAATGTTTTGAACAACCAATAAAAAAAAAACATAACCCCCCCCAAAAAAAATAAATAAAAAAACTGGATGCATACCCTCAAGATTAGGGGTAATCAAAAAAAAAAAAAAAAGAAAAAGAAACAGTAGAATCAAAGAGGTATGAATCAAAACTACCTCACTATGGTTTTGATTTGAATTTCTTTAATGATTAGTGATGTTAAGTGTTTTTTTCATATATCCATTGGCCATTTATATATTTTTTAGAGAAATATCTATTAAGATCTATAGATTACCAGAGGCTGAGGAGGGTGGGTAGTGGAAGGAAGGGGTAAAGAAAGGTTCATCGATAGAACCTAAATTACAGTCAGCAAAAAAAAAAGTTTTGGTGTGGCACTGCATGGCAAGGTGACTACAAATAACAATGTATATTTCCAAAAGTTAGAAGAAAAGATCCTGAATATTTTCACCATAAAGAAATGAAAATGTTTGAGGAGATAGATATGTTTAACCTAATTTAAACATTACTATATATGTATATACACACACACACATACCAATATCTCAAATGGTACCCATAAATATGTATTATTTTATGCTTTTTACATATCAGTTTAAAATAATTTTAGATTAAAATTAAAAATAATAAAAAGCAATAAAAAACCCTCAAGTTTAAGGCCAAAATAACTTTGAAAGTAAAGATATCACTGCCAGATAAAAGGCATTAAACAAAGTATCCTATGGTGGACAGACTTTCTAAGATATCACTTTCTGATATTTCTACCTTTATGTAATTCTTTTCTCTTGAATGTGGGCTGGTCCTCATCAAAAGGTAAGAGTAGAATTTGCATGACTAGATTTCAAGAGATTCTAACTTCTGACTTGGTAGAGGAAGATCTCACATGCTTGATCTGATAAATTAAGCTGCCACATTGTGAGCTGCATTATAGAGGTCCACATAGCAAGCAAATAGTTGAAAGGGACCCTTATTTGACAGGCAAAGAACCATGAAGCCCTCTGCTCAACAGCTCAATTACCTGAATCCTGACCACAACCATGTGAGCTCAGAAGTAAATTCTCCAGTGGAGTGTTTACATGAGCCCTCAACCCTGGCCAATGATGTTACTGCAGGCTTTGTGAGATACCCTAAAGAAAGGAACCTAGTTAAGGGGTGCCAAAATTTCAGAACCACAGAAATGCTAAGATAATAAATGTGTGATGTTTTAAGACCCCTCCAAATCTTTAACTTTGACATTGTTACTGCCATTGCTATTATCATTACTACTGTTAATATAACAGCTAATAAATATTAATTGCCTTACATGTATTAGGTATTATGTTTAGCAGTTTATCTGAATAACCTCATGCAATCTTTGCAACAGTCCTTAACACAGGTTCTCATTATAATTTTGATTATTTATTATAAGGAAATTGTAGCACAGAGAGTTAAAGTACTTATCTAAGATCATTTAACAAAGAAATGGAAAAACTGGCTTGAGCCCAATCTGTGCTCTGGTATTGGCTATTCAGATTTTTTAAAAATTACTTGTTCCAGGCTGGGGATGTGGCTCAAGTGGTAGCGTGCTTGCCTGGCATGCGAACGGCGCTGGGTTCGATCTTCAGCACCACATACAAATAAAGATGTTGTGTCTGCCGAAAACTAAAAAATAAATATTAAAAAAATTCTCTCTCTTTAAAAAAAATTACTTGTTCCTATTAACTTTCATAATTAATATCCAATTCAGAAACATCCAAATTGTTCCAGCACTGAAAACAATTCAAATTTCAATCAACAGGTAAATGGATAGCATAATTTAAACAGGTAAATGGATAAAAAAATTAGAGTGGGTGTGTATACGTGTGTGTGTGTGTGTGTGTATGTATGTATGTAACATGGAATGGTATCTTAAAATGAAAAGGAATAAACTGATACAAAACACAGATGAATATCAAAAATCATTAAGGTGAGTTGAAGACTCCAGAAACAAAAAGAGCACATACCAGATAGTTTCATTTAGGAGAAACTGTAAGAAACATAAAACTTTCTTAATAGAGAACAGGGTAGTGGTTGCCAGAGCCAGCTCTGAGAGAAACCAACTACAAAGGGAAATGAATAAACATTAACAGGTGCAGAAATGCTCTATTTCTTGATTGTGGTAGTAACTGAACAATTGCATATAGCCAAAAAACTCGAATGATGTACTTAAAATGGGAACATTTCATTTGACTGTAAATTCTATCTTGATAAAGTCATTGAGAAAAATATTTTTCATTTTCCTTTAGCTTCCTTTCCTGAACAAGCTACAGGGCAAGACACAAAGATAGGTACCCACCAAAAAGGGACAGCCCAGCAAAGACTTTCAAAGCCTAGGCAGGTAAAGATACATGTCCACACAGGGGGACAGCTTACCATTTCATGTCAGAAATGATGAGTTGGAAAAAGTCTGATAGGAGAATCAAGTCTAAGTGAATAGAAGGTATATGCATTTGAGTAGCCTGACACTTGCTGTAAGAGCCAAAGCAGAGCAAAACTGGCATTTACACATGAAATGGCCTGGCAAGGAATGACAGAGTTTAAAAAGGAAAGGGAAAAGTGCCAGGCGTCAGTGTCAAGTAGGGTGAGGGTAAACCTTGTGTGGTATCAACTGGCATATGGTGTCAGAGCCCAAGCAGAGTGAGTAGGCAAATATGGAGAGGAGGATTAGTATGAGCTGACAAGGAGTCATAATCTGAGTAACGTAAGGAAGGTGTAACACAGGATACGCAGCCATGCAAGGGGATTCAGAACCTTAGTGAGTTGAGGAAAACACCCTAAATATGCAGGGCCTAGCACAACCTAGTAAAGCCCAAATGGGCTGAAAAAGGCAACTTGAAGAAAGGGGAAGTGACTGTGGTAGTAGGAGATTAGTTATATCAGGAGGACTGATCAAATGAGTAAAAAAATTAAGGAAAATGGAAATCAGTTTTTTTCATTGTGAGAGAATTATAAATATGGAAAAGTAGAGAAATGCTGCATTTAGACTACAATAAAAGTTCTGAGTATAATGTCATAGTTTTCAATAGATACAGAAACACAGTCAAAAGTATGTGTACAGGGCTGGGGTTATAGCTAAGTGGTAAAGCACTTGCCTCACACATGTGAGGCACTGGGTTTGATCCTCAGCACCATATAAAAATTAAAAAATAAAGATACTGTGTTCATCTACAACTAAAAAATATTTTTTAAAAAAGTATGTGTACAAATACCCACAAATGCACATACATACACAAGCACAGACAGAAACAAATACCCTAAAACCACCTGCCACCTGACTGGATGCAATGAGAACAACACAGCATTGCTACAGTAACATTTCTGTCAAAGGTACATAACTTGAATCCAATCATGTGGCTATAGCAGAGAAAACCAAATTGAGAGGTGTTAAAGTGTTGAGGTCATCAAAATCAAGGAAAGACTGAGGAATACTATAAAGCCATGATAATTAAATTCAATATGTTACCCTGACATCTTTTGCTAATAAATAAGACAAATGAAAAAACCTCAATAGTCTCTGATGATTATATGGTACTAATGTATTATTGCTGAGTTCTGGATTTTGATGACTGAACTGGGATTATATCAGAAAATATCCTTATTTATAGGAAATACACTAAGGCACATGGGAGTGAGGGGATGTAGGCAATTTATTCAAAGCTTAAGAAAAAAGGTTCTGAAACCTGAAAAAAAGTAAAAGTGCTTTTTAAAGAGTGCCTCAAAACTTTAAAAATTAAAAAATTCATCTTATTAAGGAGATCCACAAAAATGATACAGGAGATATCACATTTACTAGTCAAAACACTGAAAGCATTCTTGTTAAGCTTAAGAGCAAAACAAGACTGATTCAACACTTTCCTTCAGTTTCTATCCCAATGGATAAATGAGGCACAATACAAACACCGGAAAGGAAAAACACAACTCATTATTGCAGATAATATATTTATCTAGATAAAAAATTCCTCCAAAACCTATGAATAATTATTAGAATTCATAATAATTGCATCAAAATTGCTAAATATGAACTCATTTCATTTCTGTAAACCAACAATAATACATTAGAAAATGATAGCACTTACAGTAGCAACAAAACACTTTAGGCATTAGAAGTAAATATAATAAAAGTGTGTAAGATTTTTATGCAAAGAATATAAAACCTTAATGAAAAAAATTAAAGCTATGGACCAATAAATATACATCCTGTTCTTGGATACAAAGTCTAAATAGTATAAGCTGTCCCTCTGAAATTGATCTGTCCATTCAATATTATTCCATCAAAATCCTGTAGAACAACAACAAAAAACCAAATCGTAACATTTTATGAAAAAACAGAAGACTAAGATAGTTAAGGTGTTTTCAAAGAAAGGTAAGACAGGGAAGTATATTGATATAATACTAAGTAACAAGTTGTAGAATCTGAAACTGGGATAGTATCACATATAATGCACATTTAGTATTTTAAAGAGCAGACATTGCATACCGAAGGAGAAAGAACAGACTCTTAATACTTTCAGTGATGAACCTACTGATTATTCAGATGAAAGTGGATCTCTCAGAAAAAAGAGAAATTATATCTCATCTGATTCAAATGTATGGTATGTCAAGGTCATTGTACGTCATGTGTAACTAATTAAAACAAATAAATTTTTTAAAAAAAGAAAGTGGATCTCTAACTCACATCTTTCATATACCAAATCAATTCCCAGGTATTTGAGATTTAACTGTGAACATAGAAACTTTCAAGGTTTTAGAAAAGAATATAATATTTTTATGACTACAGAGCAAGGAAGAACTTCTTACACAAGGATTTTTAAAACCACAAACCACAAAGAGAAAGTTTGATTAATTCACCTTCATCAGAATTAAGAACCTTTGTTCATCAAAGGATACCAGAAAATGAAAAAGCAGTCCACTGAATGGAAGAAAATATTTCCAATACATATTACCAACAAAGCACTTATATCTAGAACACACACACACACCTCTAAATCTCACACAAAGACACAACAAGAAAACAAAAATTCCACACAGATTTAATTCTATTAGTAATCAGAAATGCAAATTGAAGTGAGTCTCTTGGAGACAGCGTTCACCATTAAAAACCCCTATATTCTACCCTTATAACAAAAATTTAAAAGCTGAATAACATTAAGTTTGCACAGATATGGAAGAATACAAAACAGGATGGGGGGTAAAAAAAAAATTGAACAACTTTGGAAAATAGTTTGGTATTTACAGAGCAGAATATTTTTTGTGCCTCATGACTAAGAAACTCCACTCCTAATTAAATACACCTGAGTAACTTTTATATATGTATACTAGGAAAATGTTCATAGTAGTAATGATTGTAAGAGGAAAAAAGCTGGAAACAAAATTAGCATCAAGAGGAAGCTGGACAATGACAGTCTTGTTCATAGAATGAAACATCAACAGTGAAATGAAAATCAATGAAACATAAACATGAAAGAACCTTTAAAAAATGTTGAGTGAATGAAGTCACACAGAAATACTTAAGAGTGCAATTATACTTATTAAAAATTTAAAGAGGGAAAACTAAATACTCATATGGATACAAATATATATGTAATACTTGAAGGGAATACAAAGGGAAGCTGTAAACTCTGGAAAGGAAGGCACTGCAATTAGGAAGGAGCACACATGAAGATTATTAATGTCTCATTTTTTTAAAATGTGGTTAGAGAATACACAATTGTTTCACATTATTCATCATACTGAACTCTTATGCTTATACACACTCTTTTTATATATATTTCATATACTCTGTTTTTCCTAGAGTGACAAGAAAATTGGGAGATAGAAGAACATGAGTATCCTAGCTTTTATATGGTTCTCTGCCACAAAGTGACAGTAACTCTTACTCTGCTGCTTTCAATATTATGTCCACCTAACACTACACACACATGTGCATACATGTATGTGATAATATAAATACAAACAAACACACAGAAAGAGAACAGAACTATGTGATAAAAAAATTACTAGTTTTTATTCTCAACATTGGAATAAGGGAATAAACAAAACAGTTATAGATCATATTAATATTTTTAAAATACTATATGTGCTTTTAAATTTTTATTCCCAAAATAAGCATCCTCAATAGGACATGTACCACAGAGTTCAAATATTTTATAAACCAAATAAAACATCAGAAAGAGATATCATCATGTTTTTCCAATACTCCATCTAAGATTCTTCGTTCTTACACCAAGGTCAAAACAGATGCTGGTGATAATATGATAAAAGCTTCAGGGAAACTAATGAAAAGAAATCATAGAAAAAAGAGGTTTGGAAAATTGCTTTATGTATGTACTAATGCTGAATATCTACATATCTTATGACAGACCAGCACATAGGTAGATACCCAATACAAATGCATAAATATATTGACCAAAAGACATAAGCTAGAATACTGTAGTGGCACTATTCATAACCAAAAAGTGGAAACATACCCAAGTGCCTATCAACTGTAGAACAAATTAAATACAATGTGGTATAATTATAAAATGAAATATATTACAATAAGAATGCAAAAGAATGGATGACATTTATAAATATAATGTCAAGCAAAATAAGGTACATATATTATATGACTTCATTTCATTTCATTTTAAAGTTCAAATACAGGCAACACTCATCTATGATTTCAGAAACCAAGTGGTTACCAGTAGAAGAATGGTAGTAAAAGTAACCAGAGGATTCTGTTCTGTTAATGTTCACCTTGTTGGGTACTAATCACACAGATATTTTTAGTTTGTGAAAATTCACTGAGATAGACCTTCTGTATGAATATTATGCTTCAATAAAAAGTTTTTTTTTAAGAGAGAGAGCGAGAGAGAGAGAGAGAGAGAATTTTTATTTATTTATTTATTTTAGTTTTCGGCGGACACAACATCTTTGTATGTGGTGCTGAGGATCAAACCCGGGCCGCACGCATGCCAGGCGAGCGCGCTTCTGCTTGAGCCACATACCCAGCCCAATAAAAAGTTTTTAAAAGAGGGTACAGGGAATTAAAAGTAAGGAGACAAGACGCCACTAAAGAATTACTTTTTTGCTAACGAAGAGAAGAAGAGAGAGAACTCAAATTACTAGCATACAGGATGAAAAAGGCAATATCACAACAGGCACTTCAGAAATACAGAAGATAATCAAAAATTATTTTGAATCCTTATACTCCAATACATTAGAAGATAGTGAAGGCATCGATAAATTTCTTAAGTCATATGATCTGCCCAGATTGAGTCAGGAGGATATAGACAACCTAAACAGACCAATATCAATTGAGGAAATAGAAGAAACCATCAAAAGACTACCAACTAAGAAAAGCCCAGGACCGGATGGGTATACAGCAGA
>NW_025999945.1:3591725-3600690 GCF_001458135.2 Marmota marmota marmota | reverse complement strand
AGGGGGGATAGTAGAGGATAGGAAAGGCAGCAGAATACAACAGACACTAGTATGGCAACATGTAAATCAATGGATGTGTAACTGATATGATTCTGCAATCTGTATATGGGGTAAAAATGGGAGTTCAGAACCCACTTGAATCAAAGTGTGAAATATAATATATCAAGAACTATGTAATGTTTTGAACAACCAACAATAAAAAATTAAAAAAAAAAAGAATTACTTTTTTGCTGAGAACAGTGACTCAACACCTATAACCTCAGGTACAAAGGAGGCTAAGGCAGGAGGACTGCAAGTCTGAGGCCAGCCTGGGCAGTTTAGAACATCTGTCTGAAACACAAAAATAATAAAAGAGCTGGGGGAAAAATTCATTGGCAGAGCTTTTGCCTAGTGTTCATGAGACCCTGGGTTCAATCCCTAATACTGAGAAAAAAATAATTTTCATTATTTTCCCATATTCTTTGGATCAGGATTAAAATTCTTATCAAAATTCTATAAATTGGGTAATAAAATATACAGAGGTATATAAAATAGTTCAAAAGCCATGGGTTTAAAATGCATTCTACATTAATATGCAACTGGGTAACCTTGGGAAACACAACTAAATATCAAAATCTCAGTTTTTTCAGTATGAAAATGATATTACTACTGTTTTTCTTCCATACTTGTTATATAAAAAGTGAAAGAGATACACAAAGTCCTGTTGAAACTGTAAAGTAACTCTGGGTTGAGTATATAATAGCAAATAAAAAGCAAATCAAAGGCCAAATACAACAGTTTACAATTTTTAAATTTTGTGAACAGGGAGAACTTTGTTCAAATGAACATTCATAGAGAATGATTTAAAAAAATAATGGTTCTATCGCCTAGATTTGGCAAAAGGATGTGTAGTGATAGTAAGGAGTTGAAGATGGTAAGAATGTTGAAGGCTACTTTCACACTCCCCTCTGTATGTTGTCCCTCAAGGTCAACAACTATCCCTCAAGGTGTGCAACTTGCCTTGGAATCAAATAGATTGGGGTTAAAAAAACAAACACTAATTTTTAAAAAAATTATCATTGATTAGCTTTCTGAGGCTTACTTTCTTTAATTGATATGAAGCCAACATCACATACTTTTCAAGGACTAGAGATGTGTATTACAGGCACCTACAAGAATGTCCAGTATGCCATTCATGATTACTATATAAAAGTTTTATCTGTCAGAGAGATGCTTGAAAGAGCACTAAAATTCAAATACTTCAAAGCAATTAAATGTAACAATCATTGAGCAATGTTTTTTAACTACCAATATGGCCACGTCACTCTTCTGGCTACCACCATCAATAGAATAAATCCAAACTGCTCCTCCTTCCCCACTGGTTCTTTTTAGTTATACATGACAGTAGAATTCATTTTGATTTAATTATACAAGCATGGGATATACCTTATTCTAATTAAGAGTCCCATTCTTACGGATGTACATGGTAGTATGATTCACTGTGTTGTTTTCATATAAGTGTATGGGAAAACTATGTAAGATTCTTTCCACTGTCCTTCCTTTGCTTATCCCCATTCCCTTCTCTTCATTCCCCACTGTCTAATCTACTGCTTTTGTGGTGCTTGGGCCCTTTACAATCTGCCCTAACCCTAGCTATCACTCTTGCTTGCTGTCTAGAATCCTACACATTTTAACCACAACCAATTATTAACTGATCTTTGACTAAGACACATAGTTTTAAAATAACCTTTTATTTTTCAGAAAGAATGAATTAGGAAATTCACTATAATTTCTAATAAAAATTAGAAAATATGGATTAAAGTAATTTTTAAAAACTCACATTATCACCATTCAGGTTATTATCATTAAAAATTTACAGCATATCCTTCTGAAGATACAAAGATATGTGATCATAATGTATATACTACTTTATAATCTGCTTTCTTCAATCAACACTTCATCTCTACCCTTTCATTTTAGTAAATTTCCACCTTGTCATTTATATAGGCCAAGTTTATTTTCTCCAACTGACCCAAATGTCCTTTATAGATGCTCTGTCCAAATCAATAACAAATTCAGAATCTTACACTGTATCTAATTGTACCTTACATTTCTTTTAATGTAACAGTCACTTTGCCCCCACCATCTTTTCAGGATACTAACAAGCTAAAGAGATCTCACTACTTTTCCTAAGAATGTCCAAATTTTTATTTTTCTGGTTCAATTCTCTCTTATTCTTCTTTTCCCTGTTTTGTCAGATAAATAAAAAAGAATAACTACATGACTGCTTAAGGTTAAAACTATGGAAATTAAGTGAAAAGCTGTATAAGGAATTACTATATTCATAGGCTTCTATCTTTATTCCAAGCAAAAATCAAAGGTTTCTTCCACAGAGAAACTACACCTCCTTAGAAAGAAAATTCCTTCATTTAGTAGGTGCTGGGAGCCCACTGACATTCATCCATCACCATAAAATGAAACTGGTCAGTTGACAAGTATGATCCATGTGCAAAAACTTCTGAATCAACATTTCAGTTCCTCACTCTTAATATTAGTAAACATCAGAAAATCATTATATATTTGAAGAAAGATTCAAAAAAAAAAGTCAAATAAAAATAAAGAAAAACTGACCACTTAATAGGGGCTGGGGATGTAGCTTAGTTAGAGTACTTGCCTAGCACATGTGATGCCATAGTTTGATCCTAGCAACCGAAGAGAAAGAGTGAGGGGCAAGGGGATATGTTAAAAAAAAAACAAACAAACTGAGAATTCTTAATAAAACAAAACAAAGTCTCTACTTACTATAGAGGGGAATATGATTAACATGAATTATATGAATTATGAATATGCCACAATGAAACCCATTATTTTATATAATTCATGTGCACTAATAATAACACATGGCTTTATATAAAGTACATTGAAAACCATTTTTTAATTTCTTTCGTACTAGTAATTGGTTATCAATCCACCTAAGCCCTCCTCAATTTTGTTTCCTCTCATTATTAGTGGTGGCCTAATATTATCAGGTGATATTTAATCGGGTTAATGATTCATGGCAATGTACCCAGACATAGAAGAGGACACGAGGTATAGGTAGTATAATGACTAGCTTACAGTAGATATTTTGGCTATTTCCCATCCTTTCCTACCATCTTTTTCTACAGGCTATATTTTTCTATGGCTATATTTTCTGATCAGAAAATCTTTTCCTCAAACTAGCAGCAGAGAAACACTATAAATCAAACCGTATTCCCTGGTTATAGCTAAACTAATTTATAAATTCTGTACCTGGATACCTCAATCATGGACTTTCTTTCTGCCTTGGAAGAAGTCCAAGAACCGTAGACCAAAAAGAATCCTCCATTCTTGTTCCCAGCTTTAGCACAGAAAGGTTCCTTCTTAAAAGTTAAGTCAAATATCCATAAGAATGGAGAGGAATAGTCTGGAAAAATCCCATCCTAGCAATATGAAACAATTTACAAAACTCTTTAACAGAATGCATATATTCATCACCATCATTATTGGCTTAGGAGGCATATTTCACTTCAAATGGCAGATACCATGAGTCTGGTTTCGATGGCCACTAGGAATTCTAAGATTTGGTCCTTGCTCATTTGAAGTTAAAACATACAACACTGAAGAAAGTGACCCATAAAGAAAACTAAGCAGTGGAGAGAAGTCAGTCTGTTCTTTCTCAATCACAGTTTTAAGTTAAAAGCTAGTATATAAAACACAAATAGATTTAAAAACAAACAAAACATATCCTTTATTTAAAATTACTATTTTATTCATTGGTTCCCTGGTTCTCTACTATGCCTCTAGCCTTGCCTATAAACACTAAGTGCTTAAAATAAAGTATTGTTAAACCAGAATCCAAACTCTACCATCAACTCATCCCACGACTCTGGACAAATCATATCACTGCTAGGAGTCTCGACTTTCTCAAAAGAAATGAAAGAACCAAATAGGTTAAACTTAAAGGTCTCAAACAAAAAAATATGTAATTATTTAAATAAAAAACTTTTTTATTTCCCACTTATCTGAAATTATAGTAACAGACACAGAATGTTCAATGCCTACAATGCTTACAGTATTAAGTTGCTCAATTTACAACTATTATTACTAATTTTCTCAACAACCTTCCAATGTAGGTACTATAAAAATGAGGGAACAGAAACAGAGACTGGCTTACAAAATATTGCATAGCTCATAAATGCTAAGATAACAAATAAGACCATAACACAACACTCTCAGCTGTCTTCTCTAACTAAAGTGTTTACTATGTACTATTTATAGACATTCTACAGAAATAAAGACAGACATTTAGAAACCCAAGCAACTTTATTTTCAAAAAAAGAAGTCAATCTATTTTTCAATTCAAAATATTAAGAGCTAAAAATGTTCAATATGTACTTACCTGATGCAGCAGACGTTTGAGTTTGAGTAACTGAGTTTTTACAGCAGTGCAATCCTGGACCATGTGTCGGAGAGTCATCTCATCCAGTATCACTGTATTTTCCGGTACATCTGCAAACATCTTCTGGGCTTGGAAAAAGGGGGTCCCTCCATAGCTTTCAAAATGACCCAAAGGAGATTCTCTATAAGGAGAGCCTCTGGAAGGGCAGGGGAAGAAGGTGGGGGAAAAGACATAAATTTCAGAAAGAAAGATAATGAAATTACTGCAGTGATCTTTATAAATCATTTATCATTACTAGAAAGTCTCTCACTTGTACTCATATCAGTCATTGAATGTACTTCCACTGAAATGTGCAATCAGTCTACATGTCATTAAAATAATTATCTTCTGAAGCCCTCTCACCCTATCTTTATTGTGTTTTACACACTGGCTGAATAACTTTCTTTCCTAAGAACTGGAATTAAAACAAAGTAATGAAATGGCTTCAGCTGGAAAAATTATACTTATTCCTCCTACATTCTTTATTCCTTCTACATTTATTGCCTATTTGTTAGCTTTTGGCTTTGCTTAGCATCCTAAACTGCACACCTTTTTTAGCCCCATAACTATCTTATCCATATTAATTCCATTTGGACACACCTTGGACTACCATTTCATGAAAGTTCTAGCAAGCAGTTAAGACATAAGAAATGTTATTTCTTTGTTCTTTTGTTTTTATGTTGTTGATAAATCATCTTTTCCAATTAAGATTAACCAAAGTTTTTAAAGTCTTATATATATACATCATATAGTTTCATAAACTTAAACTGGAGTAAAAATAAGTCTACTCTTAAAAAACTTATACTTTTCTTCAGTTTCATACCATAATATTCATTAAAAAAAAAGAGAAAGAAAATTAGGGACAATGTGTTTCATGGAAGTACAAAACAACATTTTAAACAGAAGTCATAGCTACAGCAATTTAAATATTGCTGCATACGTTTTACATATAATTCTAGTTAGTTCTTAAATTATGACAAGAACTGAATAAGTCTCAATATTTAAAATAATACTGAAAAAGTATTCTCTTATTAGAAATAAGGTTCAATTTATAATGCATTAAATTTGTAAGTCAAAATGCATTAGATTTCGACCACGCTGAAAATGTAAAAATGTAGTAACTACTAATTTTTTTTACCTTTCAACAAATATTCCCAAATCTCTGAACTCTGAAATATTCAATATGAAGCTGATTTCTATATGATTATTTTTCTCTGAAACTATTTCTTGTAAATATTTTAGGCCTTCCTTTTTAACCCAAGAAAATTATTTTTATACATTTTTATATTGTTGATACAGAAGTAAGATTCTACTTTGATCTTATAATTTGACCCTTATACTTCTACTTTCTTTTACTGGTTCAAAATATGATTGAATTTGTGAATCTCAAATACTGATCAATTAATTAGTATGAATTTACCTATCCATGACTGAACAGATATACCATCTATACATGGGAGTGAATGTAAAACATATAGTTGTAAAAAGTTAGGAAGTGTTATTGACAAAAATATGGAATAACCTGACAAATGAAAAGAAGATATAAAAAGAGCTATATTTTTAGAGGAAAAAAAGTTGATATACTTTGGGAAATTGTCTGAGGCAGCAATGAATCTGGGATGAATTATACATTATGAGGTTTTAGTCTACCAGAAATGAAAGGTTAAGACTTTGGGCAGGGCAAGGGAGTAATGATACAAAGAACAAGACATATTTTTCAGGGACTAGGTAATCTTAAAAATGGCTCTGACACCACAGAAGCTTGAATCTAACTTATTCTTTGGTTTATTCCCACAACACCTGTGTTCCTGAGAATAACTTCTTAATCAATCACTAATTAGCTGAGATCCCCAAAGCAAGTCAAAATCTCCCTCATCTCTGAACCCAAATCCTCACCTTCTCAATGGTCCTGTCAGTCTACTCATGTTGCCCTCTACTGCATACTCAGTCTGGAGAACTCTTCATTTTAAGTTAGTTGGCACTTCTTCAGGGAAAGTTTCCTTAATTCCCAAGCAGGACTTGATACCTCCACTGAAGACCCCTTATAATATATATCACAGTATACTGTGTTTGTTAGCAACAAATGCCAAATTATAAACACTGTGAAGAAACAGATTGCTTATTCTTTTTCATTTGTATCTAAATTTTGTTTGTTTTTGCTGTTATTGTTTTTGCACTGAATAACAAGAATAATTTTAATCACTGAGTTTTTTTATGAAGCTTTCATCTCTGAGATTCTAAAATCCTGTTGATGTGACATGACAAAAATACCAATTAATAACCAAATTAATATTTACTTTTTATTCTGCCAAGTGAGTAAAAGAATGATTACAGAAGAAAGACACTAAAAGAGATTGGCCTACAGTCTACAGCATGAGAATCAGGTATAGAATACAGCCTTACATTAGGAGAACCAAATGCAAAGAACTAATGAATTAAAATTTTTTCAAACAAGTCTTGATTACTAACTGAATACAGGAATTAAGAATTTTGTCATCTAAAAAAGTCACAGATTAAAGAGCCAATTCTGGCATTGAATTTAGGCTTAAATTCATACCAGCTGTTGAAGATACTAATTGGATTGCAAGTCCTTTGAAAACAGCCATATCTTACTGATTTTTAAATTTCCAGATCTTCTGAGTTTAAATCTCAGCTCTCATTTATTAGCTATGTAATATTCAAGGAATGTTATATATTCTATGTTTTTAATTTTTCTCATCTATACATTAATGGGGATAATAACTTTGGTTGATAAAAAGATTAAATGAGCTATCATAAGTTAAAGTGCTTGAAACAGTGCATAACATATACTAAATGTAAATAAAAACAAACTACTATTTGTATGGTTATTATTAATTTCCACCTCTACAATTTTTTCAAACAAAAATGTCAAAGGAATACTACAAAGAACTACATATACCCTTCACCTTTATTTACCAACTGTTAAAATATTAACACATTTGCCTGCTATTTGTTGCTAAACTGATAGTAAGTTAAAAATAACAAAACCTCAGAGGAAACACTGAAGCATAGTGAGAAGGCTAGGAGGCAGACAGAAACAAAGATGGAAGAAAATGCAAATATTTAACAGATCATTTTCAGAAAATGAAAGAAGACTATTAAGATGGGGGGTGCACACAGGACAGAAAGACCATGAAGATCATGAACTTCTAGATCCTTAGAAGATGATGCAGTTCACACATGATAAAATGAATCTTAGAAACAGAATGGAAAGCAAAATCATTTTCCAAGATTAAAGACACAAATCCAGGTGCAAAAGCATAAAGAAGATGGGGAAAAAAATGAAAAAAAAAATGAAACTCCCAGTCATATCATCCCCTATTAAGTTGAGAGGTATAAGTTTGTACTTCTGAACAATTATTAACAATTATAGACTTGTAGCAGAAAAGTTAGGTGGTGAAAGCAATGGAAGGCTGCAAGCTGTTGTAAAGTGAATACACTAGAAGGTTAACAGTGTGTAAGTGAAGGAGAACCTATGTGGGTGGTCACAGTCCAGGATAGCTGGCAGATAAGCATGAGAAAGAAATGTCCACTATCACTAATATTACTTAATATTATTCAGCAAAGAGGCAATAAAATCAATAAAATGAAAAACAGGATACCTTAATTATATAAAGGTATAGTAATCAATACTATGGAATATTACTGAAAGACAAAAAAAAAAAAATAACACAATGGAGAGCTCAGAAAAGGACCCACAAAGTCAACTGACAGTACCTCATTTAAAATGAATCCATGTACAGTAGTTGCACTTGACATTCAACCCACAAGCATAAAAACCACATTTCTGAATAATTATTTATTTATAGTATTAAAGAAAACTCCCCAAGTTATATGATTATTCCCATAACTTTATTCTATTCTTCCCCATTTCCAACAGAGCTTCTTGATTACTAAAATGTGTGATCTGGGGACTAAGTTTAATGTTTTTGATTCACAGGTTAGAACAGGAAGTGCAGATGTCCACGTGCACATGTCTGGGGGGGAAGCAGAAGAGACTTTCCTTATTAATTTCTTTCCTAATCTGAGTCACAATTTTGCCTTCAAAAACTCTTTAGTATTTCTTTCCTCACCTTCAATAAAACCTCTGTATAAAAGTTAAATGTATAAATAGAAAAAAGATGCCAACTTTGCAATCTCCAAGACTATGGACTCTGGTTTGAAATATCGGATTTGGAATGCCCACCTCCCAAAAGTTAAGTATACATATTCTGGTGTTTCACAGTTGTATTTGTTATTAAAATTAATTAAATGAGCTATCATAAGTTAAAGTGCTTGAAAGATTCAACAAGATCACAATCAAAGTTCTGGGGTATAATTTTGTAGACAGTGACAAAGTAATTCTGTAAAAAAGCAAAAGAAACAGAATAGTCAACAATATTCAAGAAGGCAAGTCAGAGCACTGGTACTACCTAAACTTGAGACTTACTATATTGAAGCCACAGTAATCAAGACAATGTGTTACTGGTGAAAGAACAGACCAAAAAAAAAAAAAAAAAAATCCAA
>NW_025999945.1:3560925-3591706 GCF_001458135.2 Marmota marmota marmota | reverse complement strand
AAAAAAAAAAAAAAAAAAAAATCAATAGAGTATAATAGAGAGCTTTTAAATGAAACCACATAAATATAGTCAACTGATCCTTGAAAAAGAAGTAAGAGCAATTCAATAGATAAAAAGACAGTATTTTCAACTCATGAGGCTGGAACAGCCACGCATCTACACACAAAAGAAAAAGATCTTAAATCTTCCACAAAAATTAACTCAAATGGATCAAAGACCCAAAAGTAAAATGCACAACTATACCTATGAGGCAAAAAGGGAGAAAATCTAGGTAACCTTGGGTTTGGTAATGAATTTTTAGAACACAAAAACTGCAATCCAAGAAGAAAAATAGATGCTAAACTTAATAAAATTTTGTTTTTAAATTTGCTCTGTGAAAAACAACATGAAGAGAAGAAACTCAGCTCAATAGCACAGACCTAATCCCAGCAACATGAGGCTAAGGCAGGAGGATCTCAAGTTGGAAGCTAAGTGCTACAACTTAGTGAGAGATCCCATCTCAAAATTTAAAAAAATTTAAATTTAAATTAAAACAAAAAAAGAACTGAAGATATAGCTCAGTGGTAAATTGCCCCAGGCTCAATCCCTAGGACCACATACACAACAGAAAGCAACAATAAGAAAAACCACAGACTGAGAGAACACTTACCAGACATGTTTCTGGTAAAGGGTTAATATCTAAAATATACAAAAAAACAGTTGGAACTCAACAAGAGAAAAAAAATAACCCAATTTAAAAGTGGGCTAATATCTTAATAGACATCTCACAAAGAAGATAACACAGATGGCAAATAAAATGTGGGGGAAAAAACATTTGACAATATATCATTAGAGATTTACAAATTAAAACAATGAGATACTATTACATACCTAATATTTCTTAAGAATATATATAAAAACATCCTCAAAAATACTAGAATATTGAACCAGACAACGTAAAAAAGAAATATATACCAAGAGCAATTGAGATTTATCCAAGAAAAAGCTGGTTCAACATGTGAAAAAAAATCAATGTATGTCACATTCAGTAGAATGAAACTGGGGGGGGGGGGATTATCTCAATAGAGAAAAAAAGCATTTGACAAAATCCAATACTCTTTGATGATAGAAGCCCTCAACAAACTATGAATGAAGGGAATTCCTCTAACTGATAATGTGTGAAAAACCCACAACTAATATCTTACGTAACAGTGAAAGACTGAAGTGTTTTCCTCTTAATATCAGAAATGAGATAACTGTTGGCTCTCACCACTTCTATTCAATATTGTACCACAGAGTCTAGCCATAGTAACTGTGCAAACCACCCATTCTCTACTGACATACCTTATGTATAAAGAACCCTAAGGACCTAAAGAGACAGAGAGAAAAATGAATCACTTGCATTACACTTTAGCTACTCAGAATTGTAGCAAAGTTTATAATGAAGGAGGAAAGTAAGCCAAGGGGCTATGATTTTTGTAAAGTACAGGTAGGTACCAGTAAAGAAGAATTAATTCAATCAAATGCCCTGAGTCTCAAAGAAAAGGCATTTAAGAATACTTCATTTAGAAGTGACAATGAAGAATGAAGACAAAGACTATCTCAAAACAGTAAAGAAATAGCAAGAAATCTTGGCCAGCTACTCCTCTGACAGGAGATTAATATCCAGAATATACAACTCAAAATTATACTAAAAAAACATTTGACCCAGTCAATAAATGAGCAAAAGAACTAAACAGAAACTTCTCAAAAGAAGAAACACAAATGAGGTTGAAAAATATTTAGCATTTTTAGCAATCAGGGAAATGCTAATAAAAACTACCCTAAAATTTCATCTCACTCCAGTCAGAATGACAACAATGTGGAATACAAACAATAATAATGTCACTGAGATTACGGGGGAAAAGGTACATTTGAACACCACTGTTAGGACTACAGACTAGTATACCCACTCTGAAAAGCAGTATGGAGATCCTCAAAAGACTAGGAATGGAACCACCATATGACCCATTCCACTCACTCCTTGGTATTTATCAGAAAGGACTAAATATCATCATACCATAGTAACATCATACCATAGTAACAGATGCTCATCAATAGATAAATGGATCAAGAAATTATGATACACACACACACACACACACACACAAAATGGAGTTCTAGTCATCCATAAAAAAATTAATTATGAGATTTGCCAGTAAATGAATGGAAATTGAGAATACAATGCTAAGAGAAATAAGCCAAACTCAAAAAATTAAGGTAGAATGTTTTCTCTCAAATGCAGAAGCTAGAGGAAAGGGAGAGAGATGACAGGATATACTAAAAATAAATGGAAGAACAGTAATATAGAAATATAGAAAATCAAGAGCTAAAGAAATTGGTAAGGGGAGGCAATGCAGAATTCTTAAAACATCATGTTATGTGCATATGTAAATATAC
Source organism: Marmota marmota marmota (assembly GCF_001458135.2). Taxonomy (NCBI): domain Eukaryota; kingdom Metazoa; phylum Chordata; class Mammalia; order Rodentia; family Sciuridae; genus Marmota; species Marmota marmota. The sequence goes on along the minus strand of NW_025999945.1, from coordinate 3,589,288 downwards.
CACAGGGAATTTCATCTTTATACATAAGTAAAAAGAACCAATTAAGTATAAATAAATAGATGAGTGTAGGAAGTCTAGTAGAGGAAGGAGAACAAAGGAAGGAGGGAGGTTGGGAGGGAAAAGGGGGAGAAAAGGAGAGATCATGAACCAAAATCAAATTCCATGCATGTATGAGTTTGTTGCGATAAACCCAATTACTATATATACTATAAAGATCTTAAAAACAAAATATAAAACTAGGCTGATTAGAAAAGAAGAATCCACTACTAGGGAAAAGGTAATTTAAGAAAGAGCTAGAATTCAGTTACAGTTAGGACAATGTAGACAAAGAAGTCAAGGGAATAAGTTCGTTAGGATGTGAGTTGAAGTTGTTGAAAAGGGGGAACTGTAAGGAAAAAAGGGAGTGGAAGATTAGGCCAGGTTAAGAGAGCAGTACTATGAAGAGAAGGAGAGAATACAGTTCTCAACACTCAATCTTCCCAATATCTCTGAGTTATGGATAAGACATTATCCTATAATTAACTATGTGAAATATGGGAATTGCAAGACAGAAGAAAAGAAAGCAGTGCTCCAAGTCAAGAGGGAATTTTGTACATGTAATATTAAAAAATCCCTTGGGTTAATAAATCCAAACTCTTAAGTGAAAATATTAGTTTTAAAGTATGCTTGGGTATGGTTCATTTGGGAGAATTTTTTTTTTTTTTTTTTTTTTTTTTTTGGTATTGCCCATCCTTACAAATGGCTCTGGGGGATCCAAAACTCAGCACAGCCCCAGAAAGCTTGAGGGGAAATCAATAAACTGGTTAGCCTATAACCATTCAACAAATCAGTGTGCCTCAGCCCATCTGATATAAAGCTCTGTACTAAATTAGATCACAACCCTTAAGAATGCTGTGCATTTCTCTCTTCTAATAATCACTGGTGCAAATACAAATTGTAAATCCATTAAAATATAGTCTGTAAAAGGAATCTGTGATATGTTTTGAGGAATGACTACATATTATCTTTTGCCATCATTTCCAAAATCACATTACATATTTATACTTATGGGCCCAATGGAGTTCACCATTTAAAAATTCTTAACTTTAATTTGTCCATTCTCATGCTCATTTGACCAGAGAACTTACACTTTCTACATCTGTTGATATCCAAGAATTATAATTTTTTTTTGAAAACGTTGCTTAACTTTTCTGTCAGATGATTATACTCAACCTTAGCTTGATCATTCCCAAGGATAGAGATAACTACCTCCAGGTAATTCACTTCTGGTTAAGTAATTCACAGTCTGATTAAGTCTCACTTTAAGGTAAACTTTCCCGTCCTTTATCTTAAACTGCATAATACAATAGTTTTGTTATTTAGAGTTAGATCATATTTCTCCAAATAATAAAGCAATCCAGCCACGCTAAACTTAAGAGATACTCTCTGAAAATGCCATACCCTATCACATGTTTTCCATGTGGAATACGTACCCTGCTCCTGTAGAACCTACTATTTTGTAATCTCTATATAGTCATACTTTTAGAATCAGTTCAGTAATTATAACATTTATCCTGTGTTATCTTAAAACAAAAACCAGTTGCTGCATGCTCTTGGAGTCCTTTATATATCACCTTATCAAGGCACCCAACATCACTGCACTCTGTCTATGTGCCTATCTTTCCTATGGACTCTGAGCATCTTGGCAACATGAAGTAAAGACTACTCATTTTTACCAATTCTTTTTACCATCTTCAGCCCAATGTTCTATGAAGTCACTGCCAATCCACAGCTTTTACATCTCATACTATCTCCACATTCATCCCAGTGGAATTCAAGATAGATTCTCAATGAATATTTGTTAGTAGATGAACAAATAAACAATGATTCATGTTTTAGTTGGGCTTATCAAGTTATGTAAGTTGGCCTTAAATTTACCTTCTTATAAACTTATTATCAAAGATTAGGGAATCATAACCTTCATTATTAGCAATAAACATCTTCACACCACATTCTTCCCTGATAATACCCACTCTCTATGTCCATTCCTTATCAAAAACCTAGATGTGAGAAACAGAACAGCCATAATAATTCCTGGAATAATGTTTTCCAGACATTCCTCCAGATCTTCTCAATTATATCCTTTTATTGAATTACACAAACAAAAGGATTTTTAGTTGAATGACGTCATAGTTTTAGGATTCACTAAAAAAATTGCTTTGTTTGAATTGGACTATTATCTTTTGTAGCTTGCATTAAAGAATGTAACTAAGAAACAGAGCTAAGAAAATTATCATTTATTCCTATTTTGGGAAGATCTCTGTGCCCTGTCCACCATATTCCAAGATATTCTCCTCCAAAGAAATCATGCTAAGAAAACTCTCTCAAGGTTTTTATTTCATAAGAGCAAATAAATTCAGGAAAAACATAACCTTCATCTTCTGCACACTACATATGTTGCAACAGATCAAGTTTAGTTCTTGGCTTTTGCTACAAAGAATCTTAGAAACAGTTTTGTTTCCTACTTTGGGAGTATACAAGGCTATTATGGTTTCCTTTCATTATTTCTTCACCCAAATTTTATTATTTGTATTATAAACATGTTCCAGAATGACCTCAAATCCCTTGGAGAATGAGATGAGGCAATAAAAAGGAAACATTTAATAACAATGGCCACTGGGTGCCTACTCTTTACCAGACACTGTTCCAGGCACTTTTATTCTTGATCCTCAAATACTAAGAAAAAGGTATTATTGAGTACATTTTGCAGATGGTAAACTGAAATAGAGAGGGGTTAAATAAATGATGTAAACTTGCAAAGCTAATCGGTGCCAGGGAAATCTTTGATCCCAGTCTTAGATGACTACAGAAACCCGTTAAACATTAGGTATGATCAAATTAAAGATTATTCTACATTTCAAAAAGGAAAATACTTCTAGCATTATACAGTATTTTCTTTTGTTTCTAAAAGTACTTGTGAAAATTTTAAATTTGGGCTTATTATATAAATGAAAAACAAATCACTTGGCACTAATTTTACACATCATTATTTAGAATTATAAATGTTAACAAGTCAACATTAAATCATCTCCTAATGAGATCTATAAAAAAAAAAAATCCAAATAGTAGAAACACAAAATTCCAAATAGTAGATACAGATACACTATTTATATGTATAATAAAGTTAATATTGGGGTCACAAAATAATAATTGTTAATTTTAATTAGTGTCACACATAACTAGAAATATTTTTGGTTTAAACATTACGCAAGATCAGTTTGGTGAGGAGAATTATTATTTAAACAGAAGTTGGAAAATAAAATCTAGGTTAAAATAATAGTACTCACCTGCTCAAGTCACGTTTTCCATGGTGATGATAGTGGTCAGGATGGCTAAGGTGGTAATGTTCCTGTCCACTCCACCTCTGGGGTGGTCTTTTCCAAAATCCTTCCTGAGACTGCCGAACATTTCTGTCTGGTCGGTCAAAGCGGTTCATATTGTCACACTCCACTAAACAAATTCAAAAGCAAAGACTATAAACATGTACACACTTAAAAGTTGGCTACTTAAGGCTGTTGAAAATACAAAAGTAATATTCTAAAAATACCAGCCACGTATGTTAGCTAATCACAAAATAAAGATTTCCAGAAGAACAATAACCAGTTCTTTTGGTAAAAACTAAACTTCATATTATTCAAACTAAAGTGAATTAGAAACTTTTACATCTCAGTCACTTAGTGAATAATTAACTGCCACACCATTTGTAAAGCAAGCAAATCCTTCTTGAAATCAAGATTATACATTTCAAATACCAACAATCGGTTATAAGTAGTGCTCATAACTATCACAAATTGGTTCTGATTTCAGAAGGAAAAAATCACAGGAAAAAGTAGATTTTAAGCCCAGTAGAGAATTCATTCCTAAAAACAAATGCAACAATTAATTTCCTCTGGTTTCAGGAAGCACAAACTTTTCATCACAAACAAATTATTTCTTAAATTTAGCTCACATTTTTAGAAAGTAAAATGCTTCAATCTGCCTGTGGTAGAGCTTGTTCAAAAAGTCTAAAATGCCACTGAAAACAAAGCCAGTACTTTGCAACAACAAATAGTACACTCCCTGAAATCCAAATACCACAAAAACACGAAAAGAATCTCTTTGAAACACCCCAAGCTTCTTCACTTACCCAAACACTTTTTCCTGACATATCTGAGCACTCACTAAGAGAGTTACTTTGTACAAGGGAGACATTGTGTTTTGCCTGCTGCCTACTCAGACATAGTTGCACACAAGGCACTGCTGAACAGGCCTTCCTTCCTGCTCAACTCCCAGCCCTCCCTGTGGGAAGCAAGCCCAGTCTGCCCTGTGACTCCATCTTCGCTCAGTGCTTACATAGCTACTGAGTTAGGAGTGTTACTAAAAATACTGCTAAACACTAACCCAAGCAACAGAACAGGAAGGATTTTTCCAGTCTAAGAACTATTACATGAGAAAGTTCAATTCTCCATGTTTAAAATTCCATGTGATTAAAAAGCTTTAGAAATCAACATAATTCCCCATTTTTTTTAAAAAAAAGTACTTGTCTAAATGACTACTTAATGAAAAACCTGAATCTGAAATACACCAAGTATCTTTTTACAACATAGCAGATAAAAACAAACTTCCCATTTCTAAAAAAGATGATATAGAGAAAATAAAATATAGATGTTCAATCCTCTTATATACAGAACTCATTTCTTCTAAATGCATAATAACTTAAATAAGCTTTTGCACAGGATATCGACATTCTGTTTGCCTCACTACAGGAGTCAATATGGAGAGAAGTGGAAATATATGTTTTCATAGGTTTTTTTAAATTTTAAAGAGACATTTTTAAAAATAATCTTACATTTGAAATTATTTCCAATAACTTATTGACACCAGAATAAATCAGCATGTATCTTTTTAAGTTCAATTATAGAAAACATAAAGATAATAAAGGGTATGTTGACCATTATGTTAAAAAAAATCAGTAGAAAATTAGATTGCTGAAGAAAAAGAATTCTTTTTAAATCTTAAGATTTAAAACTACATTTAGCAATGTCATTTATAAACTCACACTTGTGTTATACTCATAGATTCTATTAAGTTCCATACTGACATTAAGATGTTACTTTAGACGAGGCACTGTGGCACACGCCTGTAATCCCAGAGGCTTGGGAAGCTGAGACAGGAGGATCTCAAATTCAAAGCCAGCCTCAGCAACTTAGCGAGGCCCAAAGCAACTCAGCGAGGCCCAAAGCAACTCAGCGAGATCCTGTCTCTAAATAAAATATTAAAAAAGGACTGGGGATGTGGCTCAGTGGTTAAGTGCTTCTGGGTTCAATCCTCAGTAATCAATTTTAGATAGTTGAGGCATAGTACACATCTACTTTTAAATGTTTTGGATTTACATTTTTCCTTTGTTCAGGCAGAAAAAAACTCTACTCACTCCACAAAGAAGATATCTTGTCATCAGAATCACCTGATATAGTCTTAAAATGGTATCAACACAGTAAACACAGAGTAACAAGAAGCAAACAAACTAGGCAAATGGGCCAGGAGATGAGTTAAATATTGTGGGCAATTACAATGCAAAAATTTATGTGATACATCTGTGTCTGCTAGCGGCTGTGTTATCATATACAAACTCCAAATTAGGAGCCTTTACTGAAATTTTAACCTAATCATGGGCATAATGGCAAATAAGCACTGGAAACAAATATTTAGCATAACTACAGAGGACAAATGCTCAAATTATGACATAGTGGTTTAACCTCTAAAAGAAATTCTGCAGGGAGTCCCCTGACTATAGCCCTGAGACAACCATGGATTACACACTTATATACTTTAAAATGTGGCCATGAAAGTAATGTGAAATAACATTAGTGGTGGTTTCTTAGAAAAGATTCATTACCTGACAGAATGAAAGAAATAATATAGAAAAGAAAATGCAAAGCAAACAAAATTTTAAGATGAAGATAAATTAAAACCAGTTTCCAGAGCCTGACAAATGAAGACCAGGACAATTAAGACCAAGAAAGAAAATAAATTCCTCTGAATGTATAATGCCAGAAGGTAAGGTGGTGCCTGCAGTTAACTACAGAAAGTGTAAGGTGAATCTAAAGGCATTCCAATTAAAAAATGTTTAAGCCACTATTTTGATCAAAACCATCTGTTGGCCAGATGTGGTTCTATGAACTGAGGGACCCTATTAGAGAATAAATATAAATCTTTGAAAGGTAGTCTCCAGCTCAAAAAAAAAAAAAAAAAAAGCAGATTTTACTATGAGAAAGAGATAATATCAGGATTTTACCCCACGGAGCTTGAAAGAGGATCTAATATAGTTAACTGAAAGGTGTACGGTATGAAGATGCCTATGTCTAATTCTCATAATACCTATCTTTTTCTGATTTGACAAAGGAACAAAATATGATACCAAAAGAATCCTAGATTGCTGCTTTTATAACTTTAATATCCCAAGAAAATAAAGGATGGCATAGAAGAATTTCTACCTGTGATTAATAATTAGCTAAGAACACTGCAGAAGAAGTTATATATCTCAAAGCTTGAGAAGAATCTACAGGTCTTATAATCTGATTTTAAAAAATTTTCAATTGCAATTTGATTTAAAAGCAGAACAGCTCACATACAAAAAAAAAATTAAAACTTTATTATTACTGAATACAATTAGTACTGAAATGTAAAGATAAATTTCCAGAAGATAATTGCAAGTAGTCAACAAAAAGTTTAGCAAGAATACAGCCTTACAGCATTTAACATGAAATATGTGCAGTTAAGCACATAACTATGCTTCTGACATAACACAAGTATTCATTTAGAAAATACCTTAGAATAAGAAAGGAGCAAATCTCAAACACCCAATGGTCTTCCAAACAAAATTCAATTCTAAAATTGTTCCTTAAAATAGTCTTTAGCTAAGGTAAAAAGGAAAACATTAAAAAAAATTAAAATAAAGTCTCATTAAGGTCCTTCCAAATCACAACACAAACCTAAGCTCCTTTCTTTTATTATTACTCTTCCCTCATTCTATCCTTCCTGACTTTCCTCTAAGACATCTCTCCCTCTGACCTTTGGCCTGATCAAAAAGTTCAGTTTCTCTTAAAGATAAACTTTCTTCAGAATAGGAAAAACCACAAAAGGTTGATTTTAAGACCTGGTCTTATTCTGAACTAAGGATCCAGGGTCACATACTCTAAAGTCTAAACAAGATTGGGAGAAATTTGTTTTAGGAACTGATAATTTAGTGCTCCTGACTCCATAACTCTATACCAAACGAGTTCACAAAAAGAAACCCTAGACACAATTAATTAGGAAAGGAAAAGCACAGTAAAGAGCGTGAAAATGATGTAAGAACCAATGACTGTTGCATGAGAAACTAGAGGGTTTAGAAAAGCAAAGGCTGTCGATAAAGTCCTATAAACACATACTCAGTTGATTCACTCCTATAAGAAAAAAAGGGTACTAAACTCCACTGCAGACACCAGGAACAAACTAGTACTTTCATATAGCCTTCAGGAGAAGATTCTAAAGAATGTGATCCATCTTTCCTGACTTTCCATGAAAGAAGAAATAAACAGCTTCATCATCAGACAACAATGCTAGAACAGTTTGGAGTCTTGGTGGCGGGGGTGCAGGCAGAAACAACAACAGAATAAGGCTCAGAATAAAATAATATCCTTCACATAAAACAACAAGATGCCTCCACACCAGTTAAATAAACACTGGAGATTGAAGTCTCTTAATATACTTTGTTTTCCAAAGGCACTGGAAAAACAACTGCCTTGCATCAGTTAACAAACTGATGGAGAAAAAATTAACTGGTGATTAATAAAAAAGGTTTGAGGGGGAAATCAAGTGTTCAATTTCCTGTTTTACTCTTAAATTCAAAGATAAATTTCTCTAAATGTTAAAATACAAACTTGCAAATGTTTTATTGATATGAAAACTATATTATCAACGTTAAACCCTCCTGGCGTTACATGGTCTCCCCTTTAGGGTCACCAACACTCAGGTGTCGATGATACCCATATCCCAGCCTGTAAGTGTCCAAGAAATCTCTGACCAATAAACACTTTTTTCCTCTAACACAAGTGTTACCTTAAAAGTGAAAGACATTTGTACAAATGCAATTGCCAGATAAAACTCTTTTCATGTCTTCCTCCTTGAAAACTCTAAAAAGTATGTCTCTTCACAATGAGTTCACAGCAACTCTGTATCCAAATCAAACCCAAACTGAAGATCTCAATCAGGTGTTAGTCAGTCTTCTTATGGCCAAAATACCAGTGATACTGGCAAAACTAGTGATGCTGAATCCATGAAGGTTCAGAATGATCAATCAAAACCTCTTTCCAAACTTACATAACAACCTTAAAAACCAGAACATAAAAGGAACTAAAACCAATAATTAAATAAACATTAGAAGATCCTTTAAACTTCTACCAGTCCTGATGACATTACTATCCTCCCCAACCAAAGAGCTTAATGGGTGAGTATGGTTATTTCAGGTTCTGAGACATATAAAGAGCACAGTCATTTTCTTATAGTATTAAACCTAAATACTATTTTATCTTTGGTGCCTCCAGAAACTGCATATTTTAGATTCATGTTCAGCTTTCTTTAGTGTTTCTTTAGCATAAAAGAGCCAGTACTTATCTTCTCCTAGGGAAAATCTATAATCCAGTAAATAGAGTAATGTATAATATAATAAATATAAGTAAGAACTATAGTAATCTGTAATATAATAAATATATAACATAGTAAAGATAGTTCTAGGAGTTCCCTCCTATTTCTTGTAAGACCCCAATCAAGACCTCAAAGATTTTCAATTTCCTTTCTTCCATTTTATCTACAATGAGGTTAATTTGTATTGTGCACTAAAGATAAGGCAAACTCTAATACTGATTCCAGCCATATTTCTACTTTAGCTCAGAAAGAATATACGGTTTCCAAAGAGAAGTTGCTATAATTCTGTCAAAGTAAAATGCATTATATATAATGTGATGTATTCCAAGGAGGTAAATCCTTCACTTCTCAAAAATCAGTCTTAAAAATTCACAGTAAATTCTTGGATCATCAAATCTCATTATTGTTTCCCCTGTGATTTTCAACACTTTATGTTTTTCTTCTTATGTTATACAACATTTTTCCACTTGATCTTTCGGGTCACTAACTTGGATTTCAACAGCAGCATGATTTGTGTCAACTACTGACTGCTTTGGTGGGAAATCTTGTTTTATAGCTCCACACAGCATTGTGCTGCAAGTGAATTTCCCTATGTGTTCTCATTATTACCTTTTGGGGCTACTATAATCCTGGGAGTTCTGCTGCTTTCCCTGTTCTTCTTGGGTATTGGCTGTGATTTTTCTTTATTAGTACTGGAACTTGACTCTGACTGCAGGAGTGTCCCAAGTGACAAAAGAGGCACAGGAAGGTGCAATATTCTCCATCCTGAAGATAGAGTGCATAATGTCCTCCGCTCCTCACTCTTCTTAACAAAATTATACATCCAAAGTCCTCTGTCATGTGACTGCAGAGATTCTAACAACAATCCTAGTGTTGTTAGGCTAGCCATGGGACTTGATTTGGGCCAACTGAATGTGGTTAGAAGTAACTGAGTACTGGTTCTAAATCAAGACATAAAATACTCAGGTTTCTTCTTGTATTATTGCACTTCTACCACCAGTTAAGAAGTCTGAAAGCAATAAATATAAAATTAGCTATAGATAAGTACCTCAAGTATATATAATATGCCTTTGGAGGCTCAATATTGTCTCAACTTACCATTGTCAAGAGGTGCATCCTCAGGCAGATCCACATCAAGCATAAGATCATCATCCTCAAGGTCACATGATTCAAGATTATTAAGAATATCCTGTGAATAAAAGCAGTAAAAAACACTGTAACTTAGTTCAAAGGATGTGTATCACTATTATTTTTGAAAATATCATCATATGAATTTACCAATGTTTACATAGCAAAAACAAAATAGATTTTTAAAAAATTTAAAGTCGTCACATGCAGTGGTATATGCCTGTAATCCCAACAACTTGAGAGGCTGAGGCAGGAGAATCATAAATTTAAGACCAGCCTCAACAACTGGGCAAGTTCCTGTCTCAAAAATAAAATAAAAAAGAATAGACACTTCTCAGAAGATGATATACAATCACTCAACAAATTTATAAAAAAATGTTCATCATCGCTAGCAATTAGAGAAATGCAAATAAAAACTATTCTCAGATTTCATCTCACTCCAGTCAGAATGGCAGCTATTATGAAGACAAACAACAATAAGTGTTGGCAAGGATGTGGAGAGAAAAGGTACACTCATACACTGCTGGTGGGACTGCAAATTGGTACAGCCAATATGGAAAGCAGTATGGAGATTTCTTGAAAAACTGGGAATGGAACCACCATTTGACCCAGCTAACCCTCTCCTCGGACTATACCCAAAGGACTTAAAAACTGCATACTATAGGGACACAGCCACATCAATGTTTATAGCAGCACAATTCACAATAGCTAAACTGTGGAACCAACCTAGATGCTCTTCAATAGATGAATGGATTAAAAAAATGTGGCATATATACAAAATGGAAAATTACTCAGCAATAAAAAAGAATAAAACCATGGCATTTGCAGGTAAATGGATGGAGTTAGAAAAGATAATGCTAAGTGAAGTTAGCCAATCCCAAAAAACCAAATGCCAAATGTTTTCTCTGATATAAGGAGGCTGATTCATAATGGGGTAGGGAGAGGGAGCATGGGAGGAATAGACGAACTCTAGATAGGGCAGGGGGTAGAAGGAGAAGGGAGGGGGCATGGGGTTAGAAATGATGGTGGAATGTGATGGACATTATTATCCAAAGTACATGTATGAAGACACGAATTGGTGTGAATACACTTTGTATACAACCAGAGATATAAAAAGTTGTGCTCTATATGTGTAATAAGAATTATAATGCATTCTGTTATCACATATAAATAAAAAAAGTTAATTAAAATTTTTTTTAAAAAAGAAAAAAAGAGAGATGGGGATGTAGCTCATTGGTAGAGTACCCCAAGGTTCAATCCCCAGTACTACTCAGTAAATATATGAATGAAAAAAATGAATGAATGAATGCATGAATGAGTGAATGAATGAATAAATAAATAAATTTTTAAAGGTTTTAAAAGCCCAAATTCAATGATGCTACAATTTGGATTTTGAATGGCCCCCAAAATCCCATGTGTTAAAGGCTTGGTTCCCAGGGGATGCTGTTTAAGAGGTGCTGGAACCTTTAAAAGGCTGAGCCTAGTAGGAGATCCTAGGTTCCTAAGGTTATGCCTTTTGAAGAGGATAGTAGGACCCTGACCCCTTCTTCTTTCTCTCTCTACTTTCCTGAATATGAGATGGGCAGTTTTGCTCTGGCATGCATTTGCACCACATGTGCTATCTTGTTAAAAGCCTGACCTAAAAGGCCGAACAATCATGGACTGGAAACTACAAAACTGTAAGCCAAAATAAGTCTTTTCTCCTTATAAGTTGATTATCACAGGTATTTTGTTACAATAAGAGAAAGCTGAAAAACACAAGCTGGTTTATTTCATTAAACAATTTGTAACATCATTCCCTAGTCTTCCTCCTTCCTATAATTCTTCCCAATGGATTTTAATTGTCATTATACAAAACTTAACAGTGCTACTCATGTGCCAGATATTGTTCTAGCACTTTATAAATATTAATTCCTTTATGTAATCTTCAAAATAACCCAATGAACTGGTGATTAATGTAATTCCTATATTATCTGTGATCAAACTAATACACAGGAGCCTTAAACACCTAGCCAAAATAGGACTGGTACACAGAAGTCTAACTCCTGTGTCCATACTTTTAACAAGTTCCTTAATTACATGAATGATAGAATTAGCAAAGAATCTCCCCCATTCACATTTACATTTGGTATGGGAGGTTGGTTTTATTATTTCTAACGATTAGAGACTTATGAAAAATAATGCAATAAGCCATTAATGAGATTAATATCCTCATTTCCTTTTTTATACCAAACCCACCTTTTGCTGACTACCATCAGCACCCACCGCCTCACTAGTTTAATTCAATCTGTTGTTTTCTATGATAAGATCAGACTACACAAAAAATGGTATAAGCAGAAGCAGTCCTACAGGGTTCTATTTGAAACTTTTTTTTAAAATTTTTTATTGTTGGTTGTTCAAAACATTACAAATTTCTTGATATATCATATTTCACACTTTGATTCAAGTGGGTTATGAACTCCCATTTTTACCCCATATACAGATTGCAGAATTACATCAGTTACACATCCACTGATTTACATATTGCCATACTAGTGTCTGTTGTGTTCTGCTGCCTTTCCTATCCTCTACTATCCCCCCCCTCCCCTCCCCTCTTCTCTCTCTACCCCCTCTACTGTCATTCATTTCTCCCCCTTGTATTATTTTTCCCTTTCCCCTCACTTCCTCTTGTATGTACTTTTGAAACTTTACTACCAACTCTACTGAGACAAATAGTTTTGTTTCAATGTCTCTTGTTTGAAAGCCAAAAGAACTGAATAATCATCCTTAAAGGAAAACATTTCTTCAACTGAAGACACTAGATATTAATTGAAAAAAAAATTTAAGCATATAAATCAGCATATACAAACTTATTCATTTATGAAAACATGGCATGATATCCATTCAAAAAATTGGAAGGAACCAAAATATACATTAACTCTATTTTAAAATTATAAGGTTTTCTTCTTTTTTTTTTGTTAGAGTACTTGTGGTTTTGTTTTTTTAATTTCTGCAACAAGCATTATGACATGTGTAATTTTACACACACATAAAATTTTAAAATCCTCTATATACATTTGACTATTTGTGAATGTATGTTTGAGTATGTATGGAAAAAGATGGTATTGGGTGTTCCAGGCCAGAACTGATAACTAAGGCCAGGACAAAGAATCAAAAGCAATAAACTCTGTCTCAGAGTAGGGATGGCTAAGTCACATAGCCAGCAAAAGCAGCACTCTGACCACTGCAAAAAAGGGGTCTAATTTTCAAATCTAACTAAACTATACAATTTGTTTTGGTACATGGGTTTCTGTACTGTTCACTTTATAATTTTTTGTTTTTAAAAAATAACCTTAAAGAATAGGAATGAGCTTGTTTTAATGAATGTAAAAGTGAAAAAATAATTATGATACAACTTTGAGAAGTTAACAAGAAAACCTAGCAGAAAAGGAAGCAAAACACAGAATTTTAGGGAGAGAGGGAAAAACATCAGTACCAAGTGCTTATCAATAAATCATTATATATGGAAGATGTTCTATAAAATGAAAACAACAGAGAAGAAGGAGATTTACATACACACAATGTGACTACATCTTTAATGACAAAAGATACATTTAAATATCTGAAAAGTAATAAACCAAAGATTGGTATTATCTTCCCTTATGTCAGATAATGTGTTTACATTCTTCTGTAATACAATCAAAGTGATTTTATTAGTTTTATTTAATAGTAAAAATTCATGTTGGGGGCTGGGGTTGTGGCTCAGTGGTGTAGTACTCGACTAGCATGAATGAGGCACTGGGTTTGATCCTCACCACCACATAAAAATGAAATAAAGATATTGTATCTACTACAACTAAAAAATAAAAATAAAATTTTAAAAAATTCATGTCGGATAGTTTTCCTCCCTTGACAACAGCAGGAAAATTCAACTCATGCAACCCCATTGTGCAAGTGGGAACCCTCAACCTGGTCCACCCCTATCCACAATAAAAACCAGAGCCACCCATGCCCCTCCCTTCACACAAGCCATTCTAGATCAACTTGGGTGCTTGCCCTGTTCTTCCTAGAAACTGAGAAAAATAAATCTCTTCAGATACTCTCTTGACATCATGATTCAACACTAGTCTAGATATCAAATCAATGTTAGAAAGAGTTGGGATTGATTCTGCTAATCAAACACAAAAAAAATCCTCTCGAAATTTTGACAAATAAAACACCAATATATAAAAAACAATATTCTGGGATATTGGATATACCCAGGTAAACAAGACTGAAGACTTTTAAGTAGTGACAAATTGAGATTTATATTAAATTAATATAAATATAAATATAAATTTGAGATTTATATTTATATTAAAGAAATATCATTCTAGCTGCAGTGCAGAGAATGAATTTAAGTTGAACAGAAAAAAAATAGTTTTGTGGCCATTCTAGAATCCATGTGACATGATGATTTAATCAGTGCTGATAAGAATAAAAAATAAGAATCTGTTCTGAAACATACTAAGGAGTTAGAATCTATAGGACAAGAGTTACTGAGAAGTAAGCAAGAGTCATTGACAATTTCTTAGTTCCTGGCTTGAGAAACAGATACATGATGCATGTTAACTGAAATAAAGCTGAAAAAAGGAAGTATAAATTAAATAAAGTTGAAAAAAATGAAATAAAACAAATAAATATACAATGATGGGAACTAAAAAATAATAAAAAAGGTCAGATCTGGTAGAAAAATGTTAACATACAGTTTTGGAACCCAATTATCAGCTGACAGCATGACAATGAAAACTGAAGTGTATATTCTCTGGCTTCTAGAGGCTCCCATCAACTGAGGAATTAATCAACTGAGCATTTACTAGCAGAATTACCATAGAATTCCCTTGGTCTGAGAATGTTTTTCTATTCAAATATAGTAAACTATGAGATGGTTCATCAGTGCTTCAGACATTTCTCCTACACTTTACTTTGCAGAAAGCCTATATGTTTTGGCAAATGAATGACACCACCACTAGTTTAATTATACCATAAAAGCAATTTTAGGTACACTTTATTAATTTTAATTAATTATAGATCTATGTAAATACCAAGACAATTCGGATTACAGAACAGTTTCTTCACTCAAAAAGTCCCCCATAATAGTCAGTTATAGTTATACCCTCTTCTATAACCTCTATGAAACACTAATTAAAGAATGTCATATAAGGGGCTGGGGCTATGGCTCAGCAGTAGAGTACTTGCCTCGAACATATGAGGCACTGGGTTCTATCCTCAGCACCACAAAAAATAAATGAACAAAATAAAGGTATTGTGTCCACCTATAACTAAAAAAGAAAAAAAAAAGATAAAAAGAATGTCATATAAACAGAATCATACAGTGTGCAACCTTATGCATAGCTTCTTTCACTCAGTATAATGACTTTAAGATGCATCTAAATTGTTTAAAATATCAACAATTGGTTCCTTTCTAAGTAGTATTCTACTTCATAGGATACATCAGTCTATGTATCCATTTACTCACTTAAGGACACTTTGATTCTTTCTCCATTTTTAGCTATTGTAAATCAAACTATTAGCTGTGCAACTGGCACACACTTGGAATCGCAGCCATTTGGGAGGTTGAGGCAAGAGGATTGCAAGTTCAAAGCTAGCCTCAGCAACTCAACAAGACCATGTCTCAAAGTAAAATAAAAAATTAAATTAAAAACGGATGAATGAATGCACAAATGAATAAATAAATCTACTAAAAATATTTATGTGCAAGTTTTTGTGTAAATCTAAGTTCTCTTTTCTCTAGGATAAATACTACTGGATAATATAATGAGTGTGTATTTACATCTTAAGAAACTTCCAGGCCATTTCTCAGAGTTGCTGTAACATTTTGCATGCCAGTCAGCAAAGAATGAGATATCCAGTTGCTCAACATCCTCACCAAAACTTAATATTTAATCTTTACTTTAGTTATTCTAATAATTGTTCAGATGTGTCTCAGTGTGGTCTGAATTTGCTAATGATGTTTGAGCAAATTTTGACACACTTATTTCTCATCCTTACATCCTTTTTAGTGAACTATCTGTTCAAACCTGTAGATACATTTTTATTTGTATTGTCTGTTTATATAGTGTTTACTTTTAAGAACCTTTTAAACATTCTGAATAAGTCTTTTGGTAGGTATATGATTCCCAAATATTTCCTCCCAGTTTGTAGTTTTTTTAAAATTTTCCTTGATGGTGTCTTTGGTAAAGCAAATGTTATTAATTTGATGACATCCAATTACCTTTTTAATAACTAGGCTTTTTGGTATAATATCTAATAACTTTCCATCTAACCTCCAGGTTATAAAGATTTTTTATGCTTTCTCCTAAGTACTCTAGTTTTATACTTCACAATTACATCTCAGATTCGTTTGGGGATAATCTTTGTATAACATGTAAAGCTCTAGTCAAGATTCTTTCTTTACTGTTTGTTTTAACATGTCAATAGTTCCAACATCACTTGTTGAAATCTTTCTCCACTGAATTGCTTTTGCAACTCAGGCAAAGATGAGCCAGCTATATTTGTATGATTCCCTTTCTTTTCTAGAGTCTCTAATATGTTCCAATGATTTGCCTGACCATCCCTTTGCCTATACTGCATGTCTTCATTTGCTATAGCTTTAAAATGAAGTAGGGTAATTCCTTCAACTTTGTTCCATTTTTTACAAAATGTTTATTCTAATTTGTTTGTCTTTTATATTTTAGAATTTGTCTATAAACACAAAATTAAAAATGCTGCTGGGATTTTGATGAGTAATGAATTAAATATATAAATTACATTAGGTTGGAATGATAGCATCACTACATGTTCCAATCCACAAACACCGCATGATCCATTTAGTTCTCCTTTAATTACTACCATCAGCTCCTTATAGTCTTCAATATATCCTACATATGTTAAGATTTATACCTAAGTAATACTGAAGATATTATAAACAATATTATTTTATGAATCCAGTTTCTAACTAGTTATATAGAGAGAAATAAAAATTTTGTGTATTCACTTTGTATCTTGTGAAACTGCTCAACTCACTTATTAGTTATGGGAATATTCTTGTAGGTTCCACAGGATTTATTATGTAGATCATATTGTATCTGAAAATAAATATGCCTTTCATTTCTTTCTCTTGACTTACTGAATTGTTTTACAGGCATGTGCTACATAAGACATTTTGGTTCACACAAAGCCTATATGCAAATTGTGGTCCCATAAGATAGTATTGCCTGGTAACATTGTAGCCATCCTTATTTGTATAAACACACTCTATGTATGATGTCTACCCCAAAATAACAACAAAATCACCTAACAATGCACTTCTCAGGACATGTCCCCCTGATTAAGAAATACAAAACTATGTTAAAAGTGGAGTGAATATGTTTGCTTTGTTCCCAAATTTAGGAGGAAAAAGCATTTAACATTTCCACATCAAGTACAATAACAATTGTAGGGGGTTTGGAGATGTCCTTTAACAAGGTTGAGAAAGTTCTCTTCCACTGGTAGTTTGGGTTAAGCCAAGACCAGATGTTATTTTGCCAATTATCTGTTGATAGAATGTGTTTTTTCCTACTGCTAATGTGGTGGGTTATACTAACTGATATTTAAATACTGAGCCAGTTTTATATTTCCAGGAAAAATATATGTGAAAACAGTCTTTTTTTTTTTTAATTTTTTATTGTTGGCTGTTCAAAACATTACATAGTTCTTGATATATCATATTTCACACTTTGATTCAAGTGGGTTATGAGCTCCCATTTTTACCCCATATACAGATTGCAGAATTACATCAGTTACACATCCATTGATTTACATATTGCCATACTAGTGTCTGTTGTGTTCTGCTGCCTTTCCTATCCTCTACTATCCCCTCTCCCCTCCCCTCCCCTCCCCTCTTCTCTCTCTGCCCCCCCTACTGACATTCATTTGTCCCCCTTGTATTATTTTTCCCTTTCCCCTCACTTCCTCTTGTATGTACTTTTGTATAACTCTGAGGGTCTCCTTCCATTTCCATGCAATTTCCCTTCTCTCTCCCTTTCCCTCCCACCTCTCATCCCTGTTTAATGTTAATCTTCTTCTCATGCTCTTCGTCCCTACTCTGTTCTTAGTTACTCTCCTTATATCAAAGAAGACATTTGGCATTTGTTTTTTAGGGATTGGCTAGCTTCACTTAGCATAATCTGCTCTAATGCCATCCATTTCCCTGTAAATTCTATGATTTTGTCATTTTTTAATGCAGAGTAATACTCCATTGTGTATAAATGCCACATTTTTTTTATCCATTCGTCTATTGAAGGGCATCTAGGTTGGTTCCACAGTCTTGCTATTGTGAATTGTGCTGCTATGAACATCGATGTAGCAGTGTCCCTGTAGCATGCTCTTTTTAGGTCTTTAGGGAATAGACCAAGAAGGGGAATAGCTGGGTCAAATGGTGGCTCCATTCCCAGCTTTCCAAGAAATCTCCATACTGCTTTCCAAATTGGCTGCACCAATTTGCAGTCCCACCAGCAATGTACAAGTGTACCCTTTTCCCCACATCCTCGCCAGCACTTGTTGTTGTTTGACTTCATAATGGCTGCCAATCTTACTGGAGTGAGATGGTATCTTAGGGTGGTTTTGATTTGCATTTCTCTGACTGCTAGAGATGTTGAGCATTTTTTCATGTACTTGTTGATTGATTGTATGTCCTCCTCTGAGAAGTGTCTGTTCAGGTCCTTGGCCCATTTGTTGATTGGGTTGTTTGTTCTCTTATTGTCTAATTTTTTGAGTTCTTTGTATACTCTGGATATTAGGGCTCTATCTGAAGTGTGAGGAGTAAAGATTTGTTCCCAGGATGTAGGCTCTCTATTTACCTCTCTTATTGTTTCTTTTGCTGAGAAAAAACTTTTTAGTTTGAGTAAGTCCCATTTGTTGATTCTAGTTATTAACTTTTGGGCTATGGGCTGAAAACAGTCTTTCTAATTCACTTTGTTTTTATATATTCTTGATTTCAATGTGCAAAGATTAGGTTTAATGTTTACATTAATGAGGAATATTGGTCATTACTCCCCCCACACCAATCACCCATATAATATCTTTCTCTCGTTCAAGTATCAGGTAAATACTGGCTTTGTAAAGCAAGTTGAGAATATTTTTGCCTTTTCTATTTTCTGGGAAAGACTGTAGAATTGACATTATTTTTTCATTAACTATTAAATAGTGAAACCAGGTGAACAAGGAAAAAACTTTTTTCTGCAGTGCCATTTATTTAATGGTTATATGGCTATTTATCTATTTTTTCCTTGGTAAAGTTTAATAGAATGGGTGTTTAAAGAATTGGTCTGTTCACATTAAGTCAAATGTACTTAGAGTTGCTCAAAATTCTCTTATTTTCAATATATGAGAGGTCTACAGAAATATCCTTCTCCTTCAATCTTGTAATCTGTGTTTCACTCTGCTTTCGTCAGTCTTGCTAAAGGTTTATTAATTTTACTGAACTTTTCAAATAAAAAGAATTATAACTTCTTATTGTTTTTATTAATTAAGACTAAAATACATATCCTTAAATTTTTATGCTGTTTTAAATTAAACTTCTGGGATACAATCAATTATACTAACATGCATAAAGAGAATTTCAGAAGGAGGGAAGAATGAGAAAGGGTTAGAAAGAATACTTAAAGAAATAATAGTTCAAAACTCCCCAACCTTGAAAAAAAGGGAATGAATGTACACATTGAAAAAGCTCAAAAAAAATGATACTGATATAAAGACAGCAACGCCAAGACATTATTCAAATTGCCAAAGTGAAAACACTGAAAGGGAGAAGCAATGTATCATGTGCAAGGGATCCACAGTAACAGCTAAGTTGTCATCAGAAAAGTCCAGAAGGCAGTGCAACAGCATTTTTTTTTTAATTACGGAAAGAAAAATCTGTCAACCAATGACAAAAGAATGCAGTTACATCATCTTACACCATACACAAAAACATAAAATGAATGTAAAAACTAAAACACGAAACTCTTAGAAGAAAATATAAGGGTAAATCTTCATGACCTTAGATTTGATAATTAATTCTCAGACATGAAATCAGGAGCATAAATAATAAAGTAGACTTTTTGAAAATTAAAAACTTTTGTGTACTTTCTTGACATTATTAAGAAAAATCCTACAGACGGCAGATGATATTTGCAAATAATATCACTTGATAGTCTAATATCCACAAAATATAAAGAACTCTCACAACTCAACAACAAAAATATGAACAATCCAACTTAAAAACAGACGAAGTACTTGAACAGACATTTCTCTGAAGAAGACATACAAATGAGCAAAAAGCACATGAAAATAATGCCTGACACTATTTTAAAACTGGGAAATAAAATTCAAGCCCACAACAAAATACCACTTAGCATCCAGTAAGATAACTAATTAAAAAGGTGGGGGGAACATTGTCCAGGATATGGGGAAATGTGAATGTTTATATATTGTGGGTAGAAATGGAAAGTGATTCAACTCTTGTGGAAAACACTTTGGCAACTCCTCAAAAAGTTGAACACAGAATTACAATATGTCTCAGCAGTCTTATTTCTAAATACATACTCCTGCTCCAATTTAAAATAAGAGAGTCAAACAAATGAATGTACATGCATGTTCCTAGCAACACTATTCACAATAGCTAAAAGGTAGAAACAACTCATATGCCCATAAAAAGTTTAGGTATGTACATATAATAGGATATTATTCAGCTTTAGACAGAACTGTTGACACATGCTACAATCTGGATAAATTTCAAAAACCTTATTATAAGCAAAATAAGCCAGATACAACAGATCACACATTGCATTATTCCATTTTTATAAAATATTCAAAATATGTAAATCCATAGGGGCAGAAAGCAGACTGGTGGTTTCCAAAAGCTTGGGGATGTGGGCAAGGGTCGTACTGGAGGAAGCAATTAATGAAGATGAGGTTTACTTTGTAGTGATGAAAATGTTATGGACTAGATAGGGATTATGGTTATACAATATTGGGGATGTATAAAATGCCACTATAATGTTCACTTTTATATGGGTGATTTTTATGTTATATAAATTTCATTCAAACATAAAAACTTAAACTTGTGAAAATTAATTAGTACTTATATTGTTGTGAAGGTATTGTAATTCTGCAATTTTACAGAATGATAATTTCATCAACCTTAATATTCCAAACAGTAGTCTGTATTAACACCTCACCAACAGGTTTTGGTTTTACAACGCTGGGTTGTAGATTATTTCCCAATCAGCTATAACATACTTTTCCATAGAACATTTTTAAGTAAAGGAAACCAACCACTTCATATGAAGCCTGTTTAAACATTTCAATTTTCATCCCAACTTTCATTTTAACCCCATAACCACATCACCTTCTGCATTTTTGCCATTATTATTTTGGGTGGGGAAGGTACTAGGGATTGAACCCAGGGGTGCTTAACCATTGAGCTACATCCCATCCCTTTTTTGATTTTGAGACAGGGTCTCACTAAGTTGCTTAAGGCCTTCCTAAATTCCTGAGTCTGGCTTTGAGCTTGTGATCCTCCTGCCTCAGATTACCAATTATCTGGAATTATAGGCTTGCGTCACCATCCCTGGTTCTACTATTCTTTCAGACTACTAGTTTCCCTAGTTAAACCTTCACCAACAGGTTTGATACCAAAGTATATGGAGCTCCTCTGTCATGGAGTCTCAGAAATGGCTATCTATATCCCATGACCATATTACCCACCCATGTACTTAAGCCTTAGAGTGGGAGAGGTAAAAGTCACAGACTCGGGTCCTTCTGTCTATCTTCATTTTAATTAATTTACTGATCACTGTTCCCAGGTGATTCCACATCAGATTTCTCATTTTCATCTTTTCCTTCAAGCTTTTACAATTCCTCCAAACAGAACTGACTTATTTATGCCCTCTCATGTTCAGGACCAGCAGAGATTCCCACTGGTTTATCCAACATTGCTGCATTAAGACCTTTGTTTCAACCCTATCAGTGTCTGACACATCCATTCCTTTTCTTTAACATCAATCCCTGATGAATTCATTGGCTCTCCCACTTCTGTCTCCCCCAGCCCTTCCCCATCACTTGTTTTTCTTATCAATAACTCTAATTTATTTTTAGCATAATTATGACCCATAAGGGAAGCCAGACAGAAAATCTGATAAGGTTTCTCAGATTGCTTGATTTTACAGCAGTATGATTACAGGAGGCACCTATAAAAAAATGAGCCCCCAAAATCACAATATTTACCAAAACCTGGTCATCAAATTAATATAAACTAGCAGAATTCCCCAGAATTCCCCATCCCAACCCCCAAAGACAGAATTCCCCCCACTCCAGAATTCCAAAGATGTAGAGGCTCCCACACAGGAACTGGGAGGGGAAGTATGTTAACTGAGTTCTTTATTACACAACAGAATACATTCTATAAGATAAAATAAGACAGTAATCAAGACACCACATTATTGGCAAAAAGAAAAGATGCCCAGATCAATGAAAGAGAAAACAGAGCTCAGAAATGGACCCACATAAATACACTTAATACATAAATTTTGACAAAGGAACATAGATAATTCACTACAGAAAGGTTAGTCTTTTCAACAAATACACTTGGAACTCAGACAAAAATATGTGCAAAAAAGATACCCCCCCAAACACAAAACACAGTCATTACACAAAAATTAACTCTGTGTGTCACCAACAAAAATGTAAAATTCGCTACTACAAAACTTCTTAAATAGGAGAAAAGCTATGTTACCTTTGTGAATAAGATAGGATAGGTAATGGGCCCCATTTAGAACTTTTTAAATGTAAAGGCCACTCCATGAAGTTAACCTGTAGAAACATTCCAAACATGTCAGTCAATTCCTTTGTCCCAGGGAGGCAGGAAAAAGTGAGGAGACATGGAACTGAGTGAAGGCTATAGACTCATAGATACTGATGAATGCCTCTAGACTAGCATACTTGAGTGGCAATCCCTATCAGATCCCCTCTCACCCTGTAGGAACTGTCTCTTTTCTTTTCACTTGTATAAATCCTACTCTAATTCAAAAACTGTTATAAAATCAAAGCTTACTTTAAAAAAACTCCTTACTAGGTTATCAAGAAATTATTGTCCATTTTTTATAGGTACAATAATGGAACTGTAGTTATGTCTCAACAAGAGTAATCTATTAATAAGACATGCAAAATATTTAAAATATTTACATATAAATTTATATGTATACATATATAAATATTTTATGCTACATATATGATGATAAGGACATTTACAAATTGCTCAAATTAATCCCAGTTGAAGGAAAGGAGTGAATAAATAAGGATATAAATTTTATGAGACCATGATTTGATCATTATCAAAGCTGGGGAATTGGTACAGCACAGCCCCATGACTTTCCTCTCTAGGTCTGCCTATATCTGAAACTATTCTGAGGTTGGCAGGTTCTGAAATTTAACAAAAAAAATTGCCGGGGGGGGACTCTAAAGACTCTTTCAATGAAACAAAAATCAAAAAAAAATTTAAGGTTTTTTAAAACAATGGGAGAGAAAAGAGAAGACTCAATGGAGATTTAATAAGTAATAACTATGAGAAATTTTAGAAAAAGGGCATAAAAAATGGAGAAGATATAATAATTAAATATAAACTTTTCCAGATTTGAAAAGGATAACAGAACAAATTTCCTACTTAAAAAGAGTTAGAAAACACTATTATCTTACTTAATAATCATTACTTGGTTGGTATCCAAAACATATTTTAATGAATACAAATAAATAAATACAGACTAACACACTTCCCCAGTGACATCTAATCCAATATTCTTATTTGTCTCCTGCTCCTACCGTGACAGCTAAAACTTTCTCCCCGAGAGACTGCATTTATAGTATTACTTTAAAACTCTTCCTGAAAAATAGGTTGAAGCAGTTGATCTAACACTAAAGAAAACTCAAATGGTCAGATGTGGTTAGAGTGAACAATTTTAAAGCAGCTTATAAAATGTCTCAATTCAGGCATCATACAGAAAAAATTTCCTTATCAAAGAACATGTTTTCAGGCCAACAAACAGAACAAAAAGGCTCCTTAATGTGTCCACACATTTTTTTTTTAACAAAGAATACCCAATGAAACAAAATATTCATTTTAAAAAAGTCATTACTGTATTCTCTGTGAATTATTAACTACAAAGGGAAGATTTCAGCTATAACTCAGTTCTTTGCACATTTATCTTCTGCTCTAAAGAAATGCTCTTAGATGTACTCCCATTCTTTCTAAGAACAAACCTACCTGAAACACCCAGGAATCCCATAAATAAGATTTAAAAGCTGCATATAAATTTTAGGAAAATTTGAGCCCTTAAGGGAAGAAATTAATAGGAAAGAGTGGAAACCTGAGTCCAAAATACTTCTTTGAAAAAACAGGAAGAAATAGTACTTCATTTTGGAATTTGCATGATAAAATTATAATTTCCAACAAAATATATTTAAAATTCTACTATAATAAAAACATTAAGAGTTCCACAGAAATGAAAGTAATTTTCCTGATAAGCAAAATAATCCCTGGAATCTATAAATATATTCAGTTGCATGGAAATGGGAAATTAAGTTTGCAGATGTAATATTGGTTCCCTGTCAACTACCTTTAAAATAGGAATATTATCCTGGTTCATCTGGGCAGGTTATGAAGAGGGAGGCAGAAAAGTCCGGAGAAAGTGAAAGAGATGCTGTGTTGTATCTCTGATGCTGGAAAATGGAGGCCAAGAGCCAAATTTAAGTCAATGGATTCTCCCCTAGAGGCTCCAGGACTATACATACTATGACCTGTGTTTAACTACTACAAGATAATAAGATAAACAAGTTTGTGTTATTTTAAATCAGTATATTTGTGGTAATTCGTTATAATAGCAAGAGAAAATGTATACTGTTCCTCAAATTCTTTAATAAAAAAGCTTATTTCTGTTTGTACTGCTTTAGATTCAGTACCATTCCCATTGCCTATACTTCTTATAGTTTAAAAATTAGTTTCCTTATTTCATTGGTGTGTCCCAGGAGGTTGGAAGAAAAACAGGCCAACATGTAAGCACCAGTAACACCTGAAAAGGAAAGAGAAGAGTTGGGGTATAACTGGTGGGACTTCTAATGGCTGTCAGTCATTATGTTGTGGACTGAGCAATAAGCCCAATCAAATTCTGTTTGAACTGTACTTAAGCCTTTTTAAAATTTACTTTACAGGGGAGGGTAATAAGCCTCAAAAGTCTGAGGGCAATCTCGGCAACTTAGCAAGACCTTATCCCAAAAAAATAAAAAAGGCGGCTGTGATGTAGCTCAGTGGGGAAATGCTTCTGGGTTCAATCCCTAGTACCATCCCCTCCTCTCCGCCCCAAAAAAGCTTCACTTCACTGAAGCCTTTACAAGTTACAAATTAATGATTTTAGCCACACTGAGTGACTATAATAGTAAGTGATTTAGAGTTAACAAGAGTGAGAAATAAAAAATCTGAGGGCCCATTTTTCAGAATATAGTATTTAGCTTTAAATATAAAACTACTGGGAATATATGACAAAATCATGGCATTTGCAGGGAAATGGATGGCACTAGAGCAGATTATGCTAAGTGAAGCTAGCCAATCCCTAAAAAAAAAAAATGCCAAATGTCATCTTTGATATAAGGAGAGCAACTAAGAACAGAGCAGGGAGGAAGAGCATGAGAAGATTAACATTAAACAGGGAGGAGAGGTGGGAGGGAAAGGGAGAGAGAAGGGAAACTGCATGGAAATGGAAAGAGACCCTCATTGTTATACAAAATTACATATAAGAGGAAGTGAGGGGAAAGTGGAAAAAAAAAAAAAACAAGGGAGAGAAATGAAATACAGTAGATGGGGTAGAGAGAGAAGATGGGAGGGGAGGGGAGGGGAGAGGGGATAGTAGAGGATAGGAAAGGCAGCAGAATACAACAGACATTAGTATGGCAGTATGTAAAAACGTGGATGTGTAACAGATGTGATTCTGCAATCTGTATACGGGGGAAAAACGGGAGTTCATAACCCACTTGAATCAAATGTATGAAATATGATATTTCAAGAGCTATGTAATGTTTTGAACAACTAATAATAAAAAAAGAAAAAAAAAGAAAAGCAGCCAGAGGAGAAATAAAGCACAGTGGAAAATTACAAGCAGTTAATTCACACAATAGCACCATAGCCTGCAGATGTGGCAGATTCAAAGTCCATGCACCTGAACAGACCCTTGACAAACAAGAGATGGGGAACAGGTCAGTCTAATCAACAGAGATAGAAATATCTGTTATAAATAGTAACCAAGGTAAAGAATAACTGCATATGTGCCAAAATGCACTCATTCCAAGAAGGGCTTTCTGCCACAAGAGAACAAAAGGAGGTGAAAACAATTAAAGGTTTGTTAGTTGTTCATTTGTTTGATCCAACAGGAGATAGTAAGACCTAGATGATATCTGGGAAGATGGTGTACCCCATAATATTCAGCCATTGAGGAACCAGGGGAGGGATCTTGTACAATAGGGGATAAAATTCTGATCACTCTAGGTATGCCTGACCACCACACACCTGTTCACATCCACTGTTTCTCATGTCTCCATACCCATTCTTTGGATTTGGGTATGTGAGCATGTTTCTCACACAAGTATGTTTAACAAATGGAAATGCCAAGTGTATTAGTGTTATACCATGGTCCTTTTGCTGGAAAATAGAAAATGAATGTATTAAGTGGCCCTGATTCCTTCAGCAGCTAGAATTTCCTTCTTTTTAATTCAATTTTCTGTCCTTAAACCAGTTACTTACATACATCAGTGAGTGCCCACTTAAAACTGAGCACAGTCTCACCAGACTCATTGTTTATCAAATAGAGTTTCAGAAATACATTTAAACAAGCATTACTTTTGTTCTGTTACACTGCAGAGTTTTACATCTTTTAGGGACATTATACATTTGGGGGGTGAAGGAGGAATGGTAATAAAACTATAATGAGGCAAAATTTATGTGTAGATTAAAGTAATCCCAGAAATATATTAATTATAGCCCCCTAAAATTTGTCAGTAAATTATGGATGAGTTGAAGGTGATTGGTATGTTCTAAGAAACAGAATATCAGGGGTAACAACCATCATATTGTAACACTGATTAGCACTTTGATATGTGTAAGTTTCTCAACAATCGAATAGTAGAAGCAGGTATGATACAAGTTAACAAAAGTGTTTCTTTATCTAAATTATAGAATTAAATATGTATTAGGATAATCATTGCAGCAGTTTTTATTATCAAAATATTGGAAATAATCCTGATGTTCATTGTTAGGCAAGTAACTGAATAAACAATGTATATCTACAAAATAAGGCAGTAAACAGCTGTGTGAGAAGATTAAGATCTCTATGAAATGATATGAACTTAATATATACTCAAAATGAATCCTGATGTGAAGGGAAACAAAAATAAAATATAAGCAGGAAAAAATGAAACTTTTATTACAAATGAATAGCAACCACACTTAAGGGGATGAAAACTAAAAGAATGTGAATAAACTTGGAAAACAGTACTTCAACTGTATACCGTAAGGTTAATGTTTAAAAACGATAGCCAGGCACTGTGTTGTACAACAGTAACTCGAGGGGCTTGGGAGGCTGAGGGAGGAGGGTCACTAATTCAAGGCCATACTCAGGAATTTAGCAAGTCCCTAAGCAACTTAGTGAGACCCTGTCTCAAAAAAAAAAAAAATGGGGAGAGGGGTACTAGGGATGTGGTTCAGTGGTTCAGCATCCATGGGTTCAATCCCCAGTACCCCCCCAAAAAAATGATAAATAAATCATGTTAATAAATTTATTTTTCATGTGGTATTAAATTAACAAACTGACCCTAAAACTGTGTGTAAATGTATACTATAATCCTAATATATATGCACGTATATAATACACATCATTATATATTTTATTCTATAATTCACATACACACACACACACACACACACACACACAAAGTAAAATATTGTGGTTGATAACCAGGTGTCTCATTTTTCTGAGAAAAGGGTTATAAATAAGGAAAGAGAAAAGGCTAAAACAAACACTCCGGTGTTGAACTGGAGTCAAAGGCCTCAGCATAAACTATTTAGATCTTCAGTGTATACATTCAGATGGATACAGAAACAAATATAGATTAAATTCTTAGCCCTGTCTGCCATTAATATTAAAAGTAATTACATTCTAGAAGCAACAAGCACACCTATCCCCTAGATTTTGATTTCTAAATCTCATTCTCTAACAAAATTCTTCCTTGAAGAAATAATGCTTCAAGAGCTGAGGCAGCAACAACACAAGATGAGTCTGTAATATCTTGTGCATGAAAATAAGAGAGTGTTTAAAATGACAAACTCATAGAATTTACAGGGAAATGGATGGCATTAGAGCAGATTATGCTAAGTGAAGCTAGCCAATCCCTAAAAAACAAATGCCAAATGTCTTCTTTGATATAAGGAGAGTAACTAAGAACAGAGTAGGGA
>NW_025999945.1:3510792-3560405 GCF_001458135.2 Marmota marmota marmota | reverse complement strand
GGTGGAGGATGGGAAAGGCAGCGGAGCACAACAGACACTAGTATGGCAATTTGTAAATCAATGGATGTGTAACTGATGTGATTCTGTAATCTATGTATGGGGTGAAGGTGGGAGTTCATAACCCACTTGAATCAAAGTGTCGAATATGATATGTCAAGAAATTTGTAATGTTTTGAACAACCCACAATAAAAAATTAAAAAATTAAAAAAAAAAAATAATGGGCCAAGCCAGAAAGATACAGAAGCCAATACTAATAGCCAAATTTGGAATAATCTCAGCAATAAAATAAATAATAATGATTGATAATATGTACAAACTAATATCAATGAACCCATATACTGATATAACCCATTTTTGATGGATAAATGGAAGAAAGGAAGGAGAGAAAGAGAGGGAGGGACAACCCTTCTTTAATAAAGATTCAATAAATGCTAAAATGGGCACAACTGTAAAAAACAGAATATGTAGTCTCAAAGTATCTTCTCTCAAGATACTTACTAGTTAATAAGGGCAAAATAACAGCAATAAAGAAACCCACCAGACACCACCTTCATCAAGTGAACAAAATTAACATCAATGGTGGAACAAACTAAAATCATGCACTTCCTAAAAGGATGCACTTGAAAATATCATTTCTATTGTATTATTGCCAAAAATGTATAATTACAATGCACATTCACACAAAACCATTGAAGGTCATTCTAAAACACAGTGGATCTGTACTCTTGTATCAAGGTTGTGAAAGAACAAGAAAGAGAATTGTTAGAGGAATTGCTAGAGGAATAAGGGAACAGGATATCCAAACACAAGTGGGGGTCCTGGATTAGATTATGGACCATATTTTAAAAAGACCATAGAGGGAAACTGGCAAAATTTAAATAAAGTTTCCATATAACTTAGTACTATATTTACTTAATATAATTACTTACTTAATTTCCTGAGTTTGATCACTGTATTATGGTTATGTAACATACTAACATTAGGAGATGAATGAGTGAAAGGTACACTGGAATTCTATTTTTTGAAATATTTAAGTATAAAATTAGTTCAAAATAAAAAGCTAAACAAAACAAAAATTCATGATATACCATATATTCAACCTTTTGGACAAAAACAAGAGTTCTTATTTATCACCTTCAGGTTAGCAAAAAAGCTTATTAAGCACTAATAAAGAGCTCAAAAATAAATACGTGTTAATCAAATGATTTAATTAACTGATCGAACTAATTCCTAATTTTAGGAAATTAAAAATTTTCAAGAGGGAATTTATTTTTAAAACAAATATCCTCATTTCTTCCAGGGATAAAAACAAGAAAATAGACACTATGTCAAACTCCAGAACAAATAAGGAAAAAAAATAAATAGAACATCAGAGCTGGGAAGTCTCCACTCACTTGATGTAACTTCTCATGAGGAAAGAACATGTGAAACACCAATTAAAGAGTAAAGGCTAAAATCTGGGTTTCCTGATGGCTGGTCTAATGCTCTCATGCTGTTTCCTAGCACATCATATACTTATTGACAAAGAGCTTCCACAGATCAGCTTTCCATCTATG
This sequence comes from Marmota marmota marmota, assembly GCF_001458135.2. Taxonomy (NCBI): domain Eukaryota; kingdom Metazoa; phylum Chordata; class Mammalia; order Rodentia; family Sciuridae; genus Marmota; species Marmota marmota. Next base: position 3,558,848 of record NW_025999945.1, on the reverse strand, counting down.
CCTTCATGCAACCCAACTTAAACTACCAAGTTGGCAGTTTCTGCGTACTGTCACTAAAAATTTAAGAGAGGGCTGGGGATGTGGCTCAAGTGGTAGCATGCTCGCCTAGCATGCGCGGGGCGCTGGGTTCGATCCTCAGCACCACATAAAAATAAAATAAAGACATTGTGTCCACCTAAAACTAAAAAATAAGTATTTAAAAAAAATTAAGAGACTGAAAGCAATACATTCTGGGTTTTGCTTTCATCAACATAAGACAATAAACTAGAAGAGCCTGAGTTGAAATGTTTAATTATTCATTCAGGCTAGAATAGCAATCCCACTAACTCCTAAAAATTAATCCAAATAATTAAAAACATTTAGCTTCTAGCTTAAGTATCCTCATTAACAAGTTATACTATTTATTTTAATTCAACTCATAGAATTCAAATTATTTCCACAAATATTACTAATACACATCTACTCTATTCCAGGTACTGTGCTATAAAAAAGGGAGAGGATAATAAACAAATTATTCTTTTTGTTCAAATTACTTTTAAGGTAATGATATTTTCAAGTGCATCCTGTTAGGAAGTGCATGATTTTAGTTTGTTCCACCACTGATGTTAATTTTGTTCACTTGATTAGGGTGTTGTCTGGTAGGTTTCTTTAATGCAGTTATTTTTCCCTTAATAATTAGTAAGTATCTTGAGAGCAGATACTTTGAGACTACATAATAGGGACATGATAATAAACAAATTACTCTTTTTGTTCAAATTACTTTTAAGTTCATTAACTTTTTTTTCTGAAACACAGGCTAGCAGAAAACTCTCTAATCAACTCCACATTCATGAAAGAAAATAGTGTGGTCTCACAAGTTACTGGAAGTATGTGTGAAGATTCGAAACAGTAATATCAATATAATTTAATACTGTATCAGTCTTTTATATTATTTTAAAAATCTGATTTGTATCATTTGTCCTTTCAATTTGAGATACTAGATTGTCCTTCCTTTCCACCATAGCTTTATTCCAACGACTTTCTGCCTCTTTATACACTCAGTGATGCTTACATTCCTCCCAAACATTGTGCTACTCTGCTTTGCTGTTCCCTATGGTTAAATGTTCTCCTTCTCATTTCCTTGGCCATTAAGTCGTTTTGTATTCATAATTCAAATGTCATTTTCTCTTTGACATCTTCTGAGCTCTCACTTTCCCTCCTTCCCTTTCTCACTCACTCTCTCTCTCTCACACACACCACAATTTCAAGACTGCATGCATACTAATCATAACATACCAGTAACAAATCCACTCTATGATCATCTGTTTATGTCTGCTTATCATACTACACTTTGAGCTCATTAATGATAAAGAGAGCTTTCTCTTAGCCTCCTTGTAAACAGCATAACTGAAACACAGTAAAAGCTTAAAAAGTAATTACTGAATTGAACTGCATATTGTAATATATTTAATCTATAAAATACATTAATATTAAATGAAAAAATAAATAATTAGGCTTAAAGGGTCATGACAACTATATTTTATAAATTTTAAACTTTTTTAAACATTAAATTATATAACAGGACAAAGTAAACCCATACTGATAATCACATATACATTGACAATCACTAGTCTGGCCAAAAAAAAAAAAAGTGTTCAGAAAGACTTGGTTTCCTCATCTCATTGGATTCCTTTATCTGAAACAACTGAGTTCAAGTAGATCCCTTCTATTCTTTCAAGTTCTATGATTCTTTGTTAAAGCATAGCTGGAAGTACTGATATCAGTTTGAGATTTTAATTTACCTATATTAGTACCGTCTCAACTTTCTGTAAGCCGTCCCTCCACTAACCCATCTACGCTAACATCACATTTTTAGTTACTTGCAGCTTGCTATTATGACATGTGATATCTTAGGAACTTACTATGTAAAGAGGCTATGTCACAATATGTATGGAATATATTGGACAGCAATAAACACTATCTCTAGTTTAAATGTTTCTATTTATTTATCAGGTCTTAAAGGCACCCACTTCAACAAGTATTAACTGAGATCTTAGTGACAGAAACCTAAATAGGTGCAAGGAGAGAGATAAGAATGTTCCAACTATATTCAAGACATGCAATAGGAGCTAGAGATTAAAAATGACTAGATTAACTGTGAGAACAGTGGAGAAAAGAAAGCCAAACTCAAGATGTGGGGAGGGAAATAGAATAGGAAATCTAACAGAATAGTAACAAGTCAAACTGGCAATTTAGGAAAATTAAGCACAATGAATCACAGCAGAAACACTGGTATAACTTCTAAAAGTGAGGACCTGGATTTTTTTTTCCCACAGTCAATCAAGTATAGAATTTAGTAAATTGTACCCTCCTCTAACCATTTTCAAAACTGCCCTCTCCTCTAGATGTCCACTGCCATCACCTTGGCATTAGCCCCTCACCTGAAAAGTAGCTTCCAGCATCCTGTCTACCTTCCCTCTAATTCTATCTTTCACACAGATCATTTTAAACATGTAAACCAAATTATTACATCCCTTCCTCCCCCGAACATCCTTTAATAACTTGCCCTCAGTTTACAGGACAAAGATCCAAATCTTGCCAACTCTGTAAAAGCTGTGTCTGACAGCTCCTAACCTGCCACCCATCTCTTGTATCAGTGCTCAGACTATCCTGGCCTTCTCATAGTTCCTCAAATACTGAACAATTCTTACTACCCTTTCCTAAAACATACAACATTCTTCCAACTGCATGCATCTTTTCTAACCTAATTTATCCCTCAGCTAACTTAGCCCAAATATCATTTCCTGTTGAAAAAGGCTTAACTAATATCCACACTAGACCAGGCCTTCCATTAATACATTTTCACTTTGTAATTATCCTCTGTAGCACTTTTTCCTGTAATCAACTAATGATACTGAATATTTCAGCTATATCTGCCCTACACACAGACATTAGCATGTAAATATCACTAGAAAAGAACCTATAGCTTTTTTGGTCACTGTATCTATCCTCAGTGCCTTCCACATATCAGACCCTTAAGTAAGCTGACTGGATTGATGAATGTCTTTTGATGGGGGCCAAAAGAATGGTTCCAAGAATGACTTAACAAAGAAAATGGAGACCTGGAAAGTTTACAAAGGCTTAATTTCCCAGCCTTTAAAATTTTCTGCACTGTTCTAATATAGTAGTCCATCAGATGGTAAGTATTTCAGGTTTGTGGTCACTGTGGTCTCTATGGTGTCTGCTGTAATTATTCCACCCTGTCACAACAGCATGAAAGCATCCATAGACCATACATACAAATTAAAGGGTATGGGTTTTGTTCCAACAAAACTTTATTTACAAAAGCAAATGGGTAATCTGCAGGCAGTAGCTTGCTGGGGCCTGGTGCTATATCCTGACAAAATAGGAAAGAAAAACAAATTTCCTATAGCCTCAGTTACACAGAAGACAGAGGTGGGAAGATTACTTGGGCCCACAAGTTTGAGACCAGACTGGGCAACATAGCAAATAAGACAGTTCAAAACCAAAATCAAAAACAAAACACCTATCCTTTCATTCTAAGCTCATAAAGAAGTCTTCCCTGAAATATTGATAGTAAACACCTCCCAAACTTTGAACTCGTTTGGTATATATTGTTAATTAAAAATACACAGGGATCCTAACTTTAATGGTCAGAATTAAGTATGTCTTCCTTTTAACTGGATCACAAGTTTCTGTGGGGGTAGCAAAAAACTCTTCATGTGCATTTCTCAGTAACTAGAATGGAATTTTTTTTTAATTGTTACATAAAAATATAAAAATCATACATGTTAATGTACATAAGAATTTTAAAACTCAAATGAAAAAATGAATGAAGCAAAAAGAATAGAGAAAGTTCTCCAATAAGAGGAAACTAATACATCAACAGATTTATAGACATAAGTCTGACTCAATAAAAACAGTAAATCTCAATCCTTAATGAGATCCTTTCTGATTAAAGGACAATAAATCCCTGAATCTCTACAAAACTCACAATATAGTGTTATATGTGCTACACTTTTTTTTTCAAATTAAAAAATGTATATTTCCCCTTTGAAACAATTTTAAAGTAGATGTCTCTCAAATCTTTAAAGACTGAGCTCATACCAGGATTCTTGCAAATCCTTCCAACAAGAGACTGTGCACCTTTCCTGATTATAATGAAATATGTTTATGTAAAATGAACATTAAGATAATGAAACAATCAGACAAGCTTACATGAAAAATTTTAATTGAACCTATTTTTTGAAGAAACGAACTTTTTAGTGCTCTGCACATTTCTAAACCCAAGCTTCTACATTAATGGTCCAGGCCCTCAGAAGCATTTTTCATGATTTATGTCATTCGTTTGGATAATACAACAGATGTATATTGATGTCTTAGAATAATTGTAGTATATGTGCTCTATTAAGATTAAGGTTTCCCCCATTAATATGAATGATTTTTATGTTTTTCTGATTCAGTTAATATATTTTTCAGAAGTTTAAGACATTTAAGAACATCTTCATAAGCATTATGTCAGATTTGCAGGTGGGGGAAACAGGAGTCTGGGTGAGGAAGGCATATACAAAGAGGAGCAGCTGAATATGGGGAGTAAGACCCATGTAACATGAGTCCGTGCACGAATTAACCTAGCATATGAGTCTTGAGAGCATCAGAGGTAGACAGAAAAGATTAGAAGGGGGGCACGCAGGGGGAGGGCTGGTATTGTGTATGGATGTTTAGAACATCTGTGGAAAACAATATAATATAGAAAGTCAGAGCCTAAACAGGACTGAGAGGTCATTCACAGGTGGGGGGGTGGCCCACTTCAGGGACTTTAGAACTTGACTAGGATGAGAAAGACATCAACATGAAAGAGGAGATTGTAGCAAACAAGGGAAATTGGTTGCTCAGAGAAAAATTGATCAAACAAGTAAATATTTGAAAGATAATGAAAGTCTGGTTTGTCACCATCAGAGATGGGAGTTACAGATACAGAAAGAGAGAAAACCAGAATTGAATCTGTGGTATCAAATAGAAATTGGAGGTTTCAGTGTGAATTCATGGTTTTCAACATATACAAAAAATGTAGAAATTAATATTTATGTATGTGTACTTACATATATATGCTAGATACATATATATTCCCTAGCTCTGTCCACTGAATATGTTGGGGACCAGTAACTTCTCAATAGTGGTGAGCCACCTAACCCTTGAAACTTGGCTTTGAAACAGTTTTTTTCCATGAAAAAGAATCAGGGCTCTTAGAGAAATGGCTAATTCCAGGGCTAGTGCAAAAAGAGTACTAAATAAATTATATCCTTGTACAAGATAAACTATATTTTGTCTCTCATCAAAGAATGATGAGACAGAACAGGACACAGAAGACAGTTAGAAGAGGCAGTCACTGGTCAGGAGACTAAAAGAACTAAAGACCATGATAACCAAAATAAATATGATTCAAATATTATTGGTCAAATAGAGGAAACTAAATGAAGTCAGAGGTTAGATAACAGTAATGTATCCATGTTAGTAATGTTATCCTATAGTTAGATAGGACAATGGTCTTGTATCTAAGAAATATACACTAGCATCTGAAAGTCATGGGTCCTCAGATAAGGAACTTACTCTCAAATGGCTCAAGTACAGAAGAAATCATCCGTCTGTATGTTGTCACGTTTTAATAGGTACAACATTAATCTTTGCATCACTTTGTAGACAGTATCAATATCTCCTATTCTATCCTTCTCACCATGATTTCACAAGTATAAATGAACAAGGAAAATAATACTATCTTCACAGTAGCCTTAGAAGAAAAGCTCATAAGGAAACTATTAATTCACAGAAGAGCAAACACATATAAGAAAGTTCAGCCACAAAAATAGCTTATGGACAACAAATCAAAATTTGGAAATTTTATTCTAAACCAAAGCAACAGAATTTAAACATAAAAACAGGAAATGACACTGAGGTGGACTTTATTGTAAAGTATGGGGTAAAAAGAAAAAAGCACCAGAAAATGAGAATTTTTTCATCAAATCAAAAGGTTGGTTCTTTGAAACAATAAAATTGATAAACTCTTAGCCAAGCTAATGAAAAGAAAAAGAGAGAAAATTCAAAGTACTAAAATGCAAGATGAAAAAGGAAATATCACATGGACACTAACGAAATACATATAATAATCAGAAAATATTTTGAAAATTTATACTCTAATAAAATAAAAAATCTTGAAGACATTACAAATTTCTAAAGACATGTGACCCAACCGAATTGAATCAGGATGACACAGAAAATTTAAACAGATGGATTTCAAGCAAGGAAATTGAAGATGCCATCAAAAGCCCACCAAGAAAGAAAAGTCCAGGACCAGAAGGATTCTTCTACCAGACTTTCAAAGAAAAACTAATAGCAAAACACCTCAAATTATTCCATAAAATAGAAAAGGAGGGAACACTTCCAAACTCATTCTATGAAGCTAATATCACCCTGATATCAAAACCAAAGACACACCAGGAAAGAAATTTTAGACCAATATTCTTGATGTAGATAGATGCAAAACTTCTTAATAAAATACTGGCAAATCACCTACAAAAACATATTAAAAAGACAGTGTACCATGATCAGGTGTGGTTCACCCCAGGGGTTGATTCAATATACAGAAATCAATAAATGTAATTCATCACATCAATAGACTTAAATACAAGAATCACACAATTATTTAAAGAGATGTAGAAAAAGCATTTGACAAAATACGGTATTCATTCGTGTTCAAAACTCTAGAAAAATCAGGGATGTAGGAACATATCTCAACATTGTAAAAGCTACAGCTGATAAACCAAAAGTCAACATCGTTCTAAATGGAGAAAAATTGAAAGCATTCCCTCAAAAAACTGGAACAAGACAAGCGTGCCCTCTTTGACCACTTCTATTCAATACAGTCCTAGAAACTTTAGCCAGAGCAATTAGACATAAGAAAGAAATTAAAGGGATACAGACAGGAAAAGAAGTATTCAAACTATCCCTATGTGCCAACATCATGATTCTATATTTAGAAGACCCAAAACACTCCACTAGAAAACTTCTAGAACTCATAAATAAATTTATCAAAGTAGCAGGATTTAAATTAGCACCTATAAACCAAATGCATTCCTATACATCAGTGATAAATCAACTAAAAGAGAAACTTAGGGAAACTATGCCAATCACAATAGCTCAAAAAATAATATTTGGGAATCAACCTAACAAAAGACCTCTAAAATAGAAACTACAGAACTCTAAAGAAAGAAATTGCAGGAGACCTTAGAAGATAGAAAAATCCCCCATGTTCTCATACAGGCAGAATTAATACTGTCAAAATAAATACTACCAAAAGAGCTATACAGATTTAATGCAATTCCTATTAAAGTTCTGAAGAAATGAAAAAATACAGTCATGAAATTCTTTTGGTAAAATAAGAACCCCAGAATAGCCAAAGCAATCCTAAGTGAGAAAAATAAAGCAGGAAGCATCAAAATATCAGACTTACACTACAGAGATACAGTAACAAAAATGGCATGGTATTACACCAAAACAGACATGAAGACCAATGGTACAAAAGATACAGACACAAACCCACATAAATCCAGTCATCTCATACTAGACAAAAGCACCATAAACATACATTGGGAGAAAAGATAGCCTCTTCAACAAATGCTGGGAAAACTGGAAATCCGTATTTGACAAAATAAAATTTTAGACCCCTATCTCTCACCCTGCACAAATCTCAACATAAAGTGAATCAAGAACCTAGGCATTAGGCCAGAAACTCTGCACCTACTAGAAGAAAAAGTAGGACCAATTCTCCATCATATTGGCTTAGGAACTGAATTCCTCAACAAGACTCCTAAAGTACAAGAAGTAAACTCAAGAATCAATAAATAAGATGATATAAGACTAAAAAGCTTCTTCACAGCAAAGGGAAAAAATCAAGAGAGTGAAGAGAGAGACTACAGAATGGAAGAAAATCTTTGCCACCTGCACCTCCCATAGAGCGTTAGTCTCCAGGATATATAAAGAACTCAAAAAACTTAACATCAAAAAAATAAATAACCCAATCAATAAATGGGCAAAAAATGGAACAGATACTTCAGATGAAGAAATATGATCAGTTCACAAATACATAAAAATGTTCAACATCACTAGCAATTAGGGATATGCAAATTAAAACTACTCTAAAGATTTCATCTCACTCCAGTCAGAATGACAATTATCAAGAATATAAGTAATAATAAATTTTGGCAAGCATGTGGGGAAAAGGTACACTCATACATTGCTGGTGCAACCACTCTGGAAAGCAGTATGGAGATTCTTCAGAAAACGTGGAATGGAAACACCATTTGACCCAGTTATCCCACTCCCCGGCATATACCCAAAACACTTAAAAATTAGCACACTATAGTGATGGTGCCACATCAATGTTTATAGCAGCTCAATTCACAATAGCTAAGCTATGTAACCAACCTAGGTGCCCTTCAATAGATGAATGGATAAAGAAAATGTGACACATACAAACAATGGAATATTAGCCATAAAGAAGAATGAAAACATGATTTTTGCCAGTAAATGGATAGAACTGGAGACTATCATGCTAAGTGAAATAAGATAATCCCAAAAAATCAAAGGCCAAATATTCTTTCTCTGATATGTGGATGCTGATTCATTGGGGAGCATGGGGGGGCGGCGGAGACAGGACAGACAGTAGAATGAATCAGACATAACTTTCCTGTGTTCATGCATGAATACATGACCAGTGTAACTCCACCTCATGCACAACCACAAAAATGGGAAGTTTTATTCCATGTATATATGATGTGTCAAAATATATTCCACTGTCATATGTAACCAAAAATAACAATTTTTTAAAAAAAATTTTAAATGAGACTTACAAAAGAAAATTTAAAATTTTAAATAAAATTCACTGAACTAGAACCTCTCTAAGCTACTAATTTCATTTCAAATAATCTATAGGTTCTACCTTGGTAAAGAAAAAAAGATGAATAAAACACAATCTGGTCCTTACCTTCAAAATACATGAGTGTATGTTGGGAGAACAATATAAAGCAGTATTGGGGCTGGGGTCGTGGCTCAGTGGCAGATCGCTTGCCTCACACATGTGAGGCACTGGGTTTGATCCTCAGCACCACATAAAAATAAATAAACAAAATAAAAATATTGTGTCCATATATAAATAAAATATTTTAAAAAAATAAAGCAGTACTGTTCCACAAGGTAAAAAATGTACTAAAACTAGGAGAAGAAAGGAATATGGTTAGAGACAAAGGGGAAGGAATAATTAATTCTAACTGAAAGGAATCATTTTTTACTATCTTCACACACTGAGTCAGTATGGGGGGAGAGGCATGAAAAGTGGCAATATTCACAATCTAGGAGGAAAAAGCAAGGTGGAAAACCAGGGTATGATTTAGGAGTGCTAAGTGTAATAAATTTCTGTTACTCCAGAGGCTGAGACAGGAGGATAGCAAGTTCAAGGCCAGCCTGGGCAACTGAGCAAGACTCTGCCTCAAAATAAAATTTAAAAAAGGACTTAGCTCAGTGGTAGAGTGCTTGCCTAGCATATACAAAGCCCTGAATAAAATCTCTAGTTCTGAAAAATAAATATAGGGGTGGAGGTTTGGGAGGTCTCATCATTGAATAGTAACCCTTAAGAGAAAGGAAGAAAAATCTGAGGATAAGCTTAGAGGATGAATGAATTTTTGATAGAAAGAGGAATGATGGGAAGAAGGCTGCTATTTGGCTAAAGTAAAGATACAGAATAGGAGAATTTAAAGACATATAAATAATTTCTTTTTTTAACATCTGTAATACACATACTTGTTTACAAAATATACAAAGACTGAAAAACACAACAATCAGCAAATAATGCAATTAAAAATTAATAAAGATCATAAACAGGTATTTCACTGAAGAGGATAATCAAATGGCAAATAAACATATGAAAAAATACCCAGAATTTGAATGAATAATTGCAAGCATTCCAACAATCTTCTGAGCCTGACACCAGACCATTCAACCCATTTTCCAAAATATTAGATCATCAGGGGCTGGGGATATAGCTCAGTTGTTAGAGTGCTTGCCTTACATGCACAAGGCCCTGGGTTCAATCCCAACACCCGCCACCCACTCACACACACACACACACACACACACACACACACACACACACACAATAAAAATATTACATCATTAAATCTATCATTTACCCAGTTTTCCACTGACCTTTAGGTCAGGTGTTCTTTTTTTCCCAATAATATCAATAACTAATTTAAATATGAATGATCTAGATATTATAATTAAAAGGTATAAATGTTCAACATGTATAAAAAGCAAAAAATAACTAAATGCTCTATACATATGTCTCACTTTAAATATCAATACGCCAATAGGTTAAAAACAAAAGAAGGGGAAAATAAGCATGAGAGATCTGAAGTAGGGCTGTTAATATAAAATAAGTTTCAAGAAAAATTATTTCCAGGGATAAAGTGGAATGTTTTATAACCATAATTGAGTAACTCTGTTAAGAAAATATAATAATCCTAAATGTGTATGTACCTAATAACAAAATTTCAAAATACATGAAGTAAAAATTAATAAAACTAGAAAGACAAATCCACAAACAGAGAAATATAAACAATTTCAAATGGTCTTGACACAGGATACAGGTGAAGTATAGTGGAATGATAAAAGGGCCCTAAACACAGATACAGGTATAAAGAAACATCATGATTTCACTAAAGTATAATCAAAACAATTACAGTAGAATGAAGGACTGATAAATGGGGTAAAAAGCTAGCAGAATGAAGACAAGTTGCTACTATCTCTGAAATAACTTAGGTTCTAACATATTTTTTTAAAAAATTAAAGCATCTTTGGTCTTTTCCTTAAAGTAAAATACCAAGGCTAACTTAAATGACAGTAAGATAAGAAGAAATCCTCACTCACTACTGCAAGTATAAAATGATAGAATAATTTTAGGGAGAAATTTGGCCATACCTAGTAAAGTTGTAGATACAGATATCCTATGATACAATAATACTATTCCTAGTTTTATATTCTAGAGAAACTCTTGACAGATCATCAAAGATATTCAAATAAGAATGTTTATTCTTGTACTATACAGATATTATTAATAAATGCTAATTAATAGGGGAACATTGTTATATCCAAATAAAAATAAAATAAAATAGATTATAGTATAAATACATATCACAAAAATATGAAAATGAATTTTAAAATTGAGAACATCATGTATCATTTATACAAGGAATAAAACACATAAAATAATATTAAGTATTATTCATGAGTACTTAAATGTATTAAAGTTTAAAAAATGAGAATGGCCTACACCGTTTACCTACATCCTTTTAAATGTGGTGCATTAAAGGAAATTCACTGCTATATTTACTACAAGGGTGTTTACTGAATGTATTGTATACTATATAATAAAGCCTTCTCCTTAAGAGAATCCATGCCTACATTAGAGGTGGAGAAAAGGCTAAAATCAATAAATTAGTTTCCATATCATGAATTTTAGAAAGGAAAAAACAAATTAAAGAAAACTGAAGGAAGGAAATAAAGTTGTGAAACCAAATCTATAAAACAGAAAACAAGCAAAAATCAGCAAAGCCCAAATTTGGTTCTTTAAAATGAAGAAAACAAGAGGAAATGCTACTTACCAGTATTAGGAATGAAATACTATACATCACTTTAAAACAAATTATACCCTAGATGAAAAGGACAAATTCTAGAAAGCAACGTAAGAAAAATACACACGTAAGTCTGAGTGGGCCAATATCTATTTTTAAAAACCTCACAAAGAAAATTGCAGGTCCAAAAGGTTGAATTCTGATGAATTCTTTTAAATACTGAATAAAAATGTTAATATCAATTATATACAAACTCAGTAGGCAGAAAAATAGGAATAACTTAACTCCTAATAAAGTTAACATGTACCTTGATATCAAATGACAGAAAAAAGAAGAAAATCACAAGGCAAAACAATGTTGCTTATGAACACACACACACACACACAAAAATTAAATATTAGCAAATCAATACTAACAATAATTTAAAGGATAATATATCACAACCAAGTGAATGTAAGCAAAGGTAGTTTAATATCTGAAAACAATGCAATCCACCACACTAACAGCTAAAATGATTTAATTATCTCTAATGGATGTAAAGAAGGCATTTGGTAAACATTAATATACTCATAATAAAAATTCAACAAACAAAAGAGAATTTCCAATCTGGGCACTGGCATATGCACCTATAGTCCCAATTACTCAGGAGGCTAAAGTGAGAGGATCACTTGAAACTGAGGGTTCAAGACCAACCTGGGCAACATAGCAAGAACCTATCTCAAAAAAAGAAAAAAAAGAAAGAAAGAAACTTTCACAACCTGATAATATTTTCTTTCCTTGTGCCCCCCCACAGCTTTAATAGTAAACTATCAAAATGTTCCCCCTGAAATTGGGAGGTCAGAGACAATATTGCAAATGCTACGATTGTACAGTATATATATAGAAATTCTTAAACTATCCATGGGCAAATTATTAGATACCATAAGAGAATAGATTTACCAGAATTCTTAAAAAAAAATAGGTCAACAGGCAAACATAAAGCATATCTGTAATATTTACAACAATAAAAACTTTGAAAATAAAATTTTAAAAGTAGTGTCATTCATAGTAGCAAAGACAAAATTAAATCATATATATATATATATATATATATAACATTTACAGAAAAGTACAAAATATTAGCAAGAAATTTTTCTAAATTCCAAATAAATGGTGGAATATACTATAAGAACTGGAAAACCATCATAAATTTATCAAGTCTCTCCAAAATGACCTATAAATTTAATGTATTCAAAATCCTTCCAGGTCTTCTACAGAAATTGACAGGTTTGTTCCAATATTTAAATGGAAATATGCAAGGCTAACAAGACATAGGGAAATAGTAGAAAACAAAAAAGATGAAAGATTTATACTACCAGATATCAAAACATTTAAAGCTACAATAATTAAAAGAAGGTGGTACAGACACAAGGCTAGACAAAGAGATAGATGAACTAAAAGAGTCAAGAAATATTTATGTACATAGTCACTAATTTTATGACAAAGATGAGCCTGTAGTAGAATAGGGAAAAGAGCTTTTTAAAAAATAAAACTGCTGGGTATGATAGCACACCACCTATAATGCCAGTGACTCAGGAGTCTGAGGCAGGAAGACTTCAAGTTTATGGCCAGCCCTGGCAAATTAACAAGACCCTTTCTTAAAATAAAAAACAAAAAAGTTCTGGGATATAGTTCAGTGATAAAGTACCCCTGAGTTCAATCCCCAGAACCAAAAAAATAAATTAATTCATCTTGACCTCACACAAAAATAATTTCCAGATTATAGACCTAAGTGTCAAAAGTTAAATATAAATCAATAAGCAAAGTCTTTGTTAGTACATACCTTCATAACTTTAGGGTAGACAAAGATTTCACAACAGTTCAAAACCATGGCAATAATTAAGAAAAGAAATATATATTGGACAATATTAAAATTGGTGAGTTTTATTATCAAAAGACACTATTAGATCTGAAAGTCAATCTACAGAGTAGAAAATATATGCAAAACATATTTTACATACATATATTATGTACTTACATATACATAAGATTTATATCCAAAATATATATAATTTTTTTTACAATCTAATAAGAAAAAATATAAGTAACCCAATACAAGGCACTTCACAAGAGGATAGCCTAAGGACCAATAAATATATGTGAAAGTGTTCAGTGGGTACTTACCATTAAATATAAAAGACAAAATCTCAATGAACTACTCTACTATATCCCCACCAGAATATTAAACATACAAAAAGATGCAAACAAGAAAGTAGAATTTCCAGAATATTCATTTACTGCTGTGGGAGTTGTAAACAGGTACTATCACTTTGTAAAGTTAACAACACCTATGTAAGTGTACATAATATATAAGTATACCCTATAGCCAAAAGATCCCTCTCCTACATATTTTACCAACACAAATAAATAAATGTTCATAAAAAATACAATAAAATATGCACAATAGTGCAATTCACTAATAGCCAAAAACTGGAAACAGCCTAACTAAATGCCTTCAACAACAGTATAAAATAAGCTGTACTATACATTAACTCATTAACTTATCTTGACCTGGCCTGGAAATAAACATTATTGTACAGGCTGAGAAAAGTGAGAACATGTTAGTTAGAGGTATTAATTTGAACTACTTTAAAAAAAATGAAAAAATACTCTTTAAGTAAAAAATATTAAGATGGTAGAATCTAGTCCCAAAACATCAATAAATGCAAACACAAATGACTAAGCTTACTAATTAAAAGGACAAACTGAATTTTTTAAAATAATACATTATTATTATTGCCAGGCACATTGACACATGTCTATAATCCCTACTACTCAAGAGGCTAAGGCAAGAAAATTGCAAGTTTGAGGTTGGCCTGAACAACTTAACAAGATCCTGTCTCAAAAATAAGAGGGGGACTTGAGGATGTAGCTCAGTTATTAAAGCACCCCCAGGTTCAATTCCAAGTAGTACTACTACTACTACTACTACTACTAATAATAATAATAATAATAATAAAGTATTTGCCATGTATCAAAAAGGCTGATTCTAAAAGGAAGGAAAATACATAAGTAAAAGCGGTAAAGTATACTAATATCTAAGAGGGAAAAAAGATCTTATGATAAAGTGCATAAACAAGGAAAGAGAAGATATAAGACTAAATAACTGAAAGAATAATTCACCAAAAAAAAATTCTAAATAGGTACACATCTAACAAAATAAACAGGATACTCAAAGCAAAAACCTGAGAGAACTTCTGAGCAAAAATTATGAACAACACACTTCCCAACTTTTCTATTCATTCTCCATCCTTTCTCAGACTTGTCTTCTGCCTTAAATGAGAAGACACAGGTGACTTCTTGTTCCAAAACACAGAATGAACACTTTTGTTTGTTCCCATTCCATCACACACAAGCCCACTCATCAATGAGAAAATCCATGCATCTAAAGAACTAATTCTCAAATTGAACTGTTTCAGAGAAGGCTACTTTATCATTTGTTACAGGAACAATGAGCTGGGTTGCTCTGAAAATACTAGGTAATAAGTAGCTTATTGCTGCCATCTTCTGGACACAATGTTCATCTCTACATCAATTATTCTTTTAAAAAATCCTATTATAAAAAGAACAAAAGGCCCAGGAGTGTAACCTTTATTTACAACCTTTCTCTAAAAAGATGAAGATACTCTTTCTAAATTAAATGCATATCCTCTCTGTTTGTGCAACCTAAAAAGTCTCTGGTAATAATGTCTTTTTTGTTCCACATCACAGGCTTATATGAGTATAGAAAATCATATTGTTTAAAATCCATTTGTAATACAATATAGCCACAAAGACTACCCACTTGATTTTCTGGAAAAATCATATTTTATATGCTGAATAATTACAGTTAATTATTTTAAACACTCCAGGTACACTTTATTCATATGGCATATTTTCCATATTACTTACAATGTTTCTGAAACTTATATATATATATATATATATATATATATATATATAATTACATGGTATGTCTTCTAATACTCACCCATACCTAGTTCTCTTGTCTTCCAGACATATAGGAAAACTACACTTCCTATCTTCTCAGTAGTTTTGTGGGGCCATATAATCAGTTCTGGTCAATAGATTGTGAGTGAAAATGCCAAGTACCACTTGCAGGACAAAGCAAATAAAAATGAGTAAGACTTTCTAGCACTCCTTCCCTCTGCCACAAGAAAGAGCCTCAAAAGATGGGCCCCAAGTTCAAAACAGCTGAAATCACTAAAGACAGCTGCTTAGCGAGCTGCTCAGAACTACAATACATTTTCTAAGAATAAAAACTAAAACTTTTATTGTATTAAGCCACTCAGAGGTGGTACTTGAATAGTACCTCAGAACAGCCTAACCCAGGGTTTTTCAACAGCAGCATTACTGCTGTCTTAGGCTGGATAATTCTTTCCTGCACACTGTAGGATGTGAAGCAGCATTTCTGGCCTCCACTCACCAAATGGGACAAACTATTGCCTTCTTCTACCTCCATGAGAACCTATGGTCTAGATTAGCTTGACCAATACAGTATGTACATATTTATGTATGATGAATATGTTCATATATAAGTACATTTAAGTCAAATGTCATATACTCTTCATACTTTAACTGATGACTTCCCATGTCTCACAAACTAGAAAAAGGAATTTGTAAACTAAAAATAAAAAAGTCAGTGTCATAAGTCTCACTACAGTAAGTAAATAAAGATTCTAAAAGGGCATATAAATCCATACATACAATGCTATTCATTTCAGAAGAATCGTAGCTGCCAACTGGATGGACATTTCCAATGGGTTCCAAGCCCTCTTCATCCCACATGTATGTTCCATCAGAGCTATCAGATGGAGAAAGTTCAAATGAAGAACCAGCTCTATAATCCGTATCTGGTGAAATCAAATTAGTTCCAGAAGGATGTTTTGTACATTCACTCCTGTCTTCAATTGATTTAAAAAGAGAGAGAAAAAGTTACTAATTCACAAAAATAAAATTATTCTCATGCTCTAAAAATATAATTTCTAAGAATTTAATATATAATAGCAAAAAAGTAGGTAAAAACTATATTACTATCATTTTGCAATTGCTAAATTATAAATAAAAGAGACAGTCTTAAAAAATAACCTACTGAAATATTTTCTAATAAACAAAAAAAATTAATTTAACCGCCTTTTACTTCTGCAACATTTCTTACATGTTCATATTCCTTTAATATTTCCTAAGATATTTACTTTTAACCACTGGCCAGGAAACTCCCTTCCTTTGTGTACATTACTTACCCTCAGAGCAGCTTCCTTATAAGGAAAAACAAAACTTGTTCTGGCAGTGTCTTCTGTAAGACCCACAAGAGACCAAGAGTTTATGTGCATCTCTAGGCATGACTTAGTCCCTTGTTTAGCCCATATGCCTTTGTAATTCCCTCTGTTTGTTCTTTTTTCAGGACATATGAACACACAGAAATACTTTCCTCCACTATTTAGTGCCAATATACCCAAATATAAGAGGCAATGCTTAATAGGGGCTATCCCACATTCTTCAATTAAAAAACAAAATAAAGCTCTTCTGGTATGACTATAAAGATTGCTAAATAAGAAAATTTCCTAGCATTTAAAAAAAAACAGATTGTACATAACTTGTATTATTTCATTTGCCCTCATTTGGTACAGCTTTACTCTTAAAAAAAAAAAAAGCAACGATCTGTTACCCTAAATAAAGAGTTTGTTTAATGGTATACTAATGCTTGGGGAAAGTGAGGAAAAAAAAATCCTTTGGAAAGCACTGCTTATGCTAAGTAAGAACATGCCTGTGTATGACAGGCAAAGAAGAACAAAGAGTGCTTTTACTGATTTTGTTTTAGATAGGGTAAAAAACAGGATAGGTAGCAAAAGTCACAAGGAAGATAAATGTTGCCCTACTCCAGTTGTATCTAGATCCATCACTGTATGAAATTGCTAGTAGCTTGGCATATATCAGAAAATAATCCTCCATTCCTCCCATGTTCCACCCCCACATCACCATTATGAGTCAACATCCTCATATCAAAGAAAACATTCGGCCTTTGGTTTTTTGGGATTGGCTTGATTCACCTAGCATTATATTCTTCAACTTCAATGGAGGAACTTTAGATAGGGCAAAGGGGACAGAGGAAAAAGGAGGGGGCAAGGAGGTAGAAATGATGATGGAATGAGTTAGACATCATTACTCTAAGTACATGTATGAAGACCCAAATGGTGTGAAAATACTTTGTATACCATCAGTGACTTGAAAAATTGTGCTCTATATGTGTAATATGAAATGAATTGCATTCTGCCATTATTTATAACAAATTAGAATAAATAATTTAATAAAAAAAGAAAAGAATCCTAAATGTAAGATCAGTTATATTATCTTTAAAAAGCAAATAACTTAAGGATATTATAATATTTACCAGAGACACTTATATCGATCCATTCATCAGTTTTAATGAAAGTTTTTTCATTTTCCTTAGGAGAATCAAATATATCCTTTGATGGTAAATTTTCATGCTTTTCTTTGAGAGAAATTTCCTCTGGAGTTATTCTAGTTCTATGAGAGTCTTCTATATCTATAAAATCATCACTAAAGTCTTCACTTAAATCATTCTTATCAGAAGATGACAAAGATGACAAGGAAATATCATCCACATCATCACTCAGGTACCTAATTTTAGCATCATGCTTCATGGTCTGGTTGTTTTCTGTTCTATAACTTTCATTTTCAATTAGCTCTTGGTCCTTATTAGTAACACTGTCCTTAGCCAAAACTGAAGCCTCTTCCTCTACACAAGTGTTAGCAGGTGCATTTTTATTATTATCAACTGCGATAGTCCCAGAAAATGGAGGTCGACTAGATTTCAGTAGAGTGGGATGAACCATCCTATAACCCAAAGCGGAAGTTACACCTGAACCATTTGGTAAAGCCAACTTCTTTCCACCAGCAGCATAAGGCCTATTAAATCCATAGCCCAAGTGTTCATTCCCATTGAGTACTTCTGATTGTCGGGAATTTCTTGTCAGCATATTTGATCGTAGAGGCATTCTGATAGGTAACTGTTGGTTCTGATAAGGCTTTGTAAGATCAACAGCTCTGTTGAAGGAATGTGACCTTGTTATAGATGAAGGTGGAAGGAATGGATTCTGAATGGAATGTGAAAAACTCTGAGACCTTACCATTTTTTCACAAGTAATAGATTTAATATTGTCTGGGGACTGTGCTAAGCTTTCTCCAGAACTGCTTCTGGTGGCAAAGGAATTTGCTCTAGGCCTTTGCATGCTACCAGTTGATCGGTTTCCATAAAATCCATTCAATTGCGATTTTGGAGCACTGACTGCAGAATATGAAGTCCTTCCTAATAATGTGCCTTTGGTGAATTTACCCAAATTAGATGGTCCAGAAAAAGACTTTTGATTTAACTCTTCTGTGGATGACACGAACATAGTGGATGGCTTTGCCAACTTTGATGTGAATAAAGATACACTTTTCAAACCTCCCTTTATCCCATTTTTTTCAAACATTCCTTGAGTGGAAACATGTTTTTCAGGATCAATTAATTTATCAAGTGAACTCTGAGAACTGCTAGGCTCTTCAGTATTTTGTGCAGTAAGTTGGTATTTATTTGTTTCTCTCCAATTAAATGAATGGGACAATGAACAATCAGAGCCATTATTTTTTATGTAACTTTTGACATTACTACTCTTGGAAGTTCCTAATAAATTAACAGCTGTCCCGTTTGGCATTGGCTGTGTATTTCTTACAGATTTTGTTCCATACTTTGGCAATTTGGAACCCAAAAATGTCTTGATTTGTGTTTTTTCTTCCATGAGCTATAAGGTACATTTGTCCTTAAAATTTGATAGAATCTGAAAAAAAGACAAAGAAGAGAGATTAAACATGTTTAAATAAGGATAATTACATGAACACATGAATGAATATACTTAAATAATTACATGCAGAAAAACTCAAAAGCTATTCATCAATCCTACAGAACGCTTAGCAAACATTAAATATACTAATTAAATCAATAACTTTATGCTGAAACTATTTCATTTTTATAATTACTTTTATCACCTTAAGCTATAGATAACAACAGAAAAGTCCATAAGAAATAAAATTAGATCTCCAAGCGAGTGTATATGAAAAAAATACTTCTCTAGTGCATCTTTCAAAGTACAAACAAAATAATTTTTTTTCATTTTGCATTATATTCTCCTTTTTCTAAAATAAGAATATAGAGTTCTTTTTTAAAAAAAGGTCACACATGACCTTATCAATTGGGATATTTTAATAATTAATGGCATTAATTATTTAAGTCATGGAAGGATAAAGATACAACATTCAAAAAAACAATTCTTCTGGGAGTAAGGACTGAGACAGCTGTTATTTTAAGCAACTATCTCAAAAGAATTTTCATCCAGTAACAAACAGACACTACAGTCAATGACAGGATGAGAAGAATAAAGACTTTATTAAGTTGATCCATCTATTAATCTCAATCCCTCAGATTTATTTTAAAGATAATGCAAAACTATAAGACAAAAAGGTTCAATACACATACAAAAACATAAAATTAGAAACAACCAAAGTCCTTTCAATGAGCAACTGCTTCATACATCCTGAAACATTCTTATAAGATCATAAAGATAGAGAGCAAAGTATAAAATGTTTGTCCTAACTGTAAGGGAAATACAATATGGTCACTATCTTTTCACTATACTTATATAAAATTCTGTAAAAACAATAAAAAATGCAAATAAAAGAAAAATACATGCCTTTGAATCATTTACTGATTTTTTAAAATGTACCTTATGACATTGCCTTTAATTTGTTAACTTTTAATTTAAAAAGCTCAATGCCAAGCCAACTCCAGCCTTAGAATTAGAGCTCCCAGAGTACAAAAGTTTTTATTAATTATGTCAAAAGTAAATATTTATAGACATCCTAGTAAACATGATAAAATGATAACAGAATGTCCTGCCCCCAATAATTAATAAAAGAATATATACACAAATGAGTGTGAATTTTAAGTCAAAATCTACCAGCTACAATCAAATAAGAAACTGTTTAAACTAAAAATCTATTAACTTTAAAAAGCAATGGGCAGAAAGATGACTCTATACTACACAAAATGTCTCCTAGCTTGATTATATTGTCTGGGACGCAGTAATGAGAAAGGTAAGTGAGCTAATAAGTTTTCTGTCTTATAAAAGGAATCCATAGCTAGGTAAGGAAGGAAAAGAAGCACAAAATTTGAGCATTTACAGAATAGGAACCAGACTTGGCATTTTATCCTTATTATTAATCTTTATAACTTTATGTGATGATAAATTTCATTCCATCTTACATAGATGAACCAAAATTCAGAAATACTAACATACTTGTCCAAACTCACAAGTTTATAAACTGCCAAGGAGGATTTAGGTTCAAGTCTACCTGATTCCAGGGCCAATGCTGGTTGTCTTCATGACAACGAATGAAATATTCTAAGAGGCTTACTAATAGCAAGGGATAAGAGTGTAAGAAGGGGGCTGGGGTTGTGGCTCAGTGGTAGAGTGCTTGCCTAGTATGTGTGAGGCACTGGGTTCAATTCTCAGCACCACATAAAAAAATAAATAAAGATATTAAAAAAAAAAAAAAGAATGAAGGAAGGAACTGGATAGCTAATGTTAGAGTAGATGTATAGATGTAGAAAGACTTTGAAGGACCCAGGCATTAGTTAAAGAAGTTTTTCAGTGGAACAGTAAGAGCTGTCACTTTTTCAAACTCCTTTCATATCCATTACCTTATTATCTGAGGAACCACCTTCTCACTTTCTTTATTTAGTTTTTTACATAGCTTTTCAGAAGGTTATGAATTGCCTGTATTTTAGGGATTTAAATAGGCATAAATTCACTACTGAATCCAAGAGCAATTAACTGAACAAAAATGCTGGTGACTACACAGGCATAATTAGTCACTTCTGAAACTTACTTTCATATTCAGGTAACTACATTAAAATTTTAAATGATTTGTTATTTGTTTACCTTGTGTTACCCAGTCAATTCCCCATGTCTCTTTTCCCCCTATTTTTTCTAGCTGTCATCTATGGATAAACTAATACAAAGGCTTGATTATGTCAATTAAATAAGTAAGAAGGATACTTCTGGCCACAGTAAACTGCAACTTCATTCCGGATTTTTCAAAGTTTTAAAAAGGACACACTAAGTTCACAACAAAGACCCATTATTTTATCCATTTGACCTTTCTCTCCTCTTGTTACAACTTCATTTTTACTAAGATAAAGATCAAAGAACTTGTGAAAGTTAGACTCAAAAGGACACTATGAACATTAAATAATGCTATTAAGTGCAAATTCAAAGCATGTTACTTTCTGATTTTTAATTTAAAGAACAGGGAGAGTACCAGCAGATAAAGAACCAGAAGCTATGTTAGGGTTTAGATGTGGTGTCCCCCAAAAGCTCATAGGTGAGACAATGAAAAAAATGACTGGATTATGAGAGCCTTGACCCAATCAGTGATTTAATCCCCTGATTGGGATTAACTGAGTGGTAACTGAGGTGATAGGGTGTGGGCTAAAGGAGGTGGGAACTAGGTGGGAACTGGCTTTGGGGTATATACTTGTATCTGGCGAGTAAAGTCTCTCTGTTTCCTGATCACCATGATATAAGCTGCTTCCCTGTCACACTCTCCAGCCATGATGAACTGACTCACCTTGAGCCCTGAGGAATGGAGCACTCTGTCAACCTCTGAAACTTCGAGCTCTCCAATAAACTTTTCCTCTATAATTGTGCTGATTGGGTCTTTAAGTCACAGCAGCGAGAAAGCTGACTAAACCAAGCTATCCTAAGCAAAACCGTAAAGATTTTTCCTTCCAAATATTACCATTTAGTTTAGGAACACAAGCTCAAATAACTGTGGGGCATCAAAACGTCATTAAAATGCAGAGAGCTAGGAAAAGATGCTGATACCAAACTGCATGAATAATGAGCAAACCTAACGCCTGAGTAGTTGCACTGCCTTTTCAAACAGCAAACAGACATTTTACAAACTCTGAGTGCTTGTAAAACATTCAACAATGTAACATTTCAGTTGATATGGTGCCTGATATAGCAAAGTTCCCTAAATTAAATGGGCAATCAGAATGACATTGGGAGCCAAGTGTGAGAGAGAAGAAAAACATGAGGAATATTAACATGGATGGATTATTGGTAGGCTGTGAACTCACTAATTAAACATAGTGAATATGATTTACCAGTATACATTACCCAGCATCAAACTTGCTCTGTATATTAGACAATAAAATACCTAAACATCAAACATTTTATAAAGATGTGCATGCTTTGAAATTATACTTTCAGAGAATCTCAGCCTCTGGATAGGAGTCCCTGTGTTTCTCTTCTGCTAGTAAAAAAATATAACTTCTTTTTCCTTTTCCTCAAAACCGTGTCCTTGTACTGGACGGACATAGGGACAAGAACTGGACTTTCGGTAACAAATTTGGCACCCCAGGTGGGACCCCAGAGCAGCTCCTGCTCCACCTTACTTTATTAGGCGTGACTCTCCAAGTAACCCCACTTCCATGCTGAGGATGCAAGGTGGCTGGAGAACTTGTTGACAGCCAGTTGCTGGAGAGTTAGGAGATGAATTGAGTTTGCCTTGGGTCAAACCAGAGGAGCTATTCCTTTGAGTAAAGAGAGGGACTGAGGGATCATCCCAGCAGCTGCCAAAGCTCCTTTTGCTTCCTGGAACTCCCAGAAAAGCTGCCTGGGCTGTAGAAAAATGGACAGAGCAGGAGGGGGGGGGGGGTTGCTGCTGGCCACAAAGGATGTGGCAATAGATTCTAGCACTGTTAGTTTATTACCTGAGGATAGGAATCATTTCCCCTTTTAAGATCTGACACACCACTTAGCCAGAGAAGATCCATCACTGGGGCAAAGCAATTCTTGCCATAACAGTATCCCATCAAACTAAATGCATAGGGAAATTAACAGAATAAACTATTGCACCCAGAAAAGAAAAAAACAGAAAGGCCAACCCCTGTTTTGCTGGCAGCCTTTGCAAAGGGATCTTCAAGGAAAAAGCCTGCATATCAATACGTCTAATGTAAGAAAAAGGCCCAAAGGAGCCTCTGGGCACAACTGACAGTGGGGAACTCACAGTTACTGGCATTGTGATAATGATAAGGGAGACAGGTCAGGCTCAAAAATATCCTGTGCTCCAACCCCTTGCATGCAACCTAGAATTGGTTGATCCTGGACTGTCCAACCCTCTCCTGGGATGAAATTTGTGTAAATTAATTCACAGATAACATTAATAAGCATTATTTCAGAATATGAATTTAAGAAAGGGTCCAAGGCTAGAAAAAATAAACGAAAGTTATAGTTATGGAAATATATTTCAGTATGGAAAATCAGAAGATAAAAGAAATGTTTCTGGATGAGGACATATTTTGTCTGGTAAAGTAATATTTTTGTAAAATCCAAGATGAAAGAGGGGACAAAACTACAGATGTAGTAAAAAAGTTGTGATGTCTAAGTAAGTCGCAGAAGGTTTGCGTAAGGTAAATCTCAAAAAGTTTTGTTCTGTGAGTAAATTGGCTATAATTACCACAGTAAAAGTTATTTGAACTTTAATGTACTAATATGAAGAAAAGTCTGAAATGTTTATCTGTTTTTATCTATCAATATAATTTTCTTTTATCTGTTAGGCTTTCATACTTGGGGAAACTAAGTCTAAAAGGAATTAGGATTTGTACCTGTTTTAAAGTCTTTTAAATGATTACTTTGTAACTGGTTAAAAATAAACAACTATTATTTGAGGTTATAACAATATAGGTGACACCCTAAATATATGCAACTAGATATATGTGTACATCTGAGAACTATATCTATCTGAGCCTTGTCTAAGTGTGATATAAAAGTTTATAAAATGAAAGTTTATCTAAGTTTACTGACAAGGTAACCAATAAGTGCAATTCTTTTATTCATTATATCTGACATAGAAGGGCCACAGTGTCATTGAAGACCTGACTTACATCTGTTTGCTTTGACTAAGTCAATTTCTGGTCATTATTAATACTGTTTCCTAAATGTATAAGAGATTTAAGGCTATCTTTTGATTTTTACTATTACTGCTAACCCATGCAGACCTATGATTATTTTTACCCTACACCATAGATTCTAAATTGTACTTCAAAAGTTAAGCCTAGGGCCAGGCACAGTGGCACACGCCTATAATCCCTGTGGTTGGGGAGGCTGAGACAGGAGGATTGAGTGTTCAAAGCCAGATTCAGCAATAGTGAGGCACTGAGCAATTCAGTGAGGCCCTGTCTATGAATAAAATACAAAATAGAGCTGGGGGGATGTGACTTAATGGCTGAGTGCTCCTGAGTTCGATTCCCAGTTCCAAATAAATAAATATATGTACGTATGTTAAGCTTAGTTGAATGTAAAGCTTAAGGACAGCATTTTATCAAGGTGGTATTCTCCAAACTAAAATTGTCTGTAGCGATAATTTCCTTCAGATTTATACAGAAATGACAAATTTTGTAGGTACTTATTCATGTCATTTGATGTTTTATAGCTGGATAAAAGTAACCTGCTGTTGCTGGGCATGGTGGTGCTCGCCTGTAAACCCAGCGACTCAGGAGGCTGAGGCAGGAGAATCATGAGTTCAAAGCCAGCCTCAGCAATGGTGAGGTGCTGAGCAACTCAGTGAGACCCTATCTCTAAATAAAATACAAAATAAGGCTGGGGATGTGGCTTAGTGGTTGAATGCCCCTAAGTTCAATCCAAGTACCAAAACCAAAGATAACCTATTGTCAATAAGTTATATAAACAATGTTGTGTTCCTCTTTGCACTGGATTAGAAATTTAAATGTATTTTTGGAAGGTAATAAGGAAAGTCTGATTTGTTTAAAGGTGAAACTGTAAAACATGGAACCATTTTGTTACTTTTTCCACAAAAAGAAAGTTAAAAGCTCTCTTAGCCTTTGTTTGATTTGTGTTTCAGATGTAATGTTGTACTGTATTATTTTTCCAAGAGTCCTGCCTTACAATAAGGCTCTGCCTCTTGCCTTACTCTATGTTATAATGGCTACAAAATAGGCTCGACTTGAGCTCATTTAAAATTGTGTTTCAAAAGATAGATTTTTATTGTAAAGATTACTCTGTGATCTCAAAAGAAACAAAGCATAATACATAACTAAGTACAGGTTTAAGATTATAAAAATCATTTTTCTTGCTTGGGTCTAGCTATTACACAAACAGAATGTTTTTGCCCTGTTAATTTCATTTTGTATTTTCCTTATAAACTTTATAACCGTTACTGTTTTGCAGAGGTATTACTTCTAATAAAACAACCTGAATTAATTTAAGATAATAAGCCAAGACAGATAAGACATAATGCTGACTTCCAGTATTAATACTGACCCCAATTAAATGAAAGGTGTAAAATTACAGATATTGAAATTATAATCTGTTACTCCCAGTTTAAGACTGGTGAAACTGGTCTCCTGGATGTTTAAAACTAAAAAATTGGAGACGTAAGTCAAGGAAGTAAAGGGACAAGGAAAAAGCAGCCAACATTTTGGCTCTTGTCCTTTTATATCAGCTAGGACCTAGAAAACAATAAGATCCCTCTCTGGGTCTTGCAACTCCGTGAGTCACCAATCTGCCGATCAGAAAGCTCAAGAGGACCCTAGTGCTCATCAGAAAGCCAAACAGGACACAACCAGTGCAAAGATAAAGGTCACTAGAGAGGGAAATGTCTCTGACAGCTTCCATAATAAGCCACATATGGTAAGCGATCCTGACCCACCCTGACAGATGGCACTACTAGTAGAGAAAAGCTAAGGGAGCCAAGAGGCTTCACACATGTTCCCAAGAGTGAACTCTGAGGAATCTCAGCTGACTCTTAATAGTAGCTAGGAACAAGGTCAGTTTTGACCAACTTGGTCTTAAACATCTGGCAGGAAAGCACAGCCTAAGCACAGTCCTACATGGATATTTAAAAGGAAAAACAATTGTTGTTTTTTTGTTTTTAATGCAACTTAGGATGTCTACTTGTGTAAGCCCTACCAAAAGTAAGTAAAGCTAAAGGTTATAAAGGAAGAGTTCTTGTGTGGGAGTGCCTGATAATAATGATCACAAAGAACTCAAGTTTGTCCTGAGTTAATTTGAACCTGATCTCATAGACCTACAAATCTTCTTAACTGCCTATATTGATAAACTCTATCTGATTTCACTGATATGATTTTGAGGCTGAAATACTAATTGCTTTGTGATAATTGTTTACAAAAAAGTAATGTTTTGCTTTGTTTACTGTTGTCTTAGCATGATCCCTGCCCCTACGTATGTCTTGTCCTGTCATCTGCCACTTTGGACCTCTGGACCGCCCTGATGCTGAATACCCTTAACTGTCCACACCCCACCTGATAAGAAAATAGGACTTTGGGTTATTTCTCCCAACTTCACCCTCTTTTAGCAGGAAGCAGCTAAGAGATGTCATTGCCCATTTTTTCATAGAAATGGAATTTAGAAATTGACGGTGGAGAAATGTAACAATGGTCTACTTTATACTTTGAATATAGCCCTTGCTGCTCTGCCACTGCAACTTATTTTTTAAGTGGACAAGTTTCTTTCTCCTCTCCTGACTCCTCCTTAATCTCTCCCCAGTCCCTAACCTCAGAGGACACATGACTACCTTTCTTCCCCATCCTAGGCAGACTCATCTGTCCTTAACTACCCACCCACCTTAGGAAAAAAGTAATTCAGACTTTGGGGATGCCACCAGAAGAGCTCAGAAAAGACTCTCCCCCAAATTAAAAAGTGAATTATAACTCCTGGACAGAACATCTGAAATGTAGCCTTTAAATCAGTTCTTTACAAGCTCTCTGCTCCCCTTTTTGAGCAAAATCACAGCCTCTGGGATAGGAATCCACTGTGGTTTCTTCTTTGCTAGCAAAGCAATAAAATCCAACCTCCCCATAAAACCCAGAAAAAAGAAAAAGAATTATAGTTTAATTTTTCTATTGTTTTGGCCCAGTAGAATACAACATGGTAATAAAGAAATAATATTTACAACATCATAGAGAAAATTAACAGGGTTTTTTGAACAAAAGAACACAGTACTTAAAGAGTACATATAGTTTGGTTCTATTAATATCAAAATAGGGCTTCCACTTTCACTTAACACATGGGGGTGGAAAGAAAGTTGCAATGAAGATCATTCCTACATAACAACCCGGAAAAGGCAGATAACCTTCAAAATCATAACCTTTTTGAGCCCATCAGAGTAAGACAACTAGGTAAACCAAATAGAGACAAGCACCTCCAAAGAAACACAGGACATTTGAATAGTTTTGATGTGGCCACGGCATACGCGAAAGAGGTAGCCACCATAAAAAGAAGCAATTAACTAAAATTTTAAAGATGTTTAAAAGCCAAATGTGGATTAGCATATCAGAAGAGCAATGTCTTCTCCATGGACCTTAACCTAGTGTTTAAGAGAAAGGTACCCCTCTCCACGGTGCAGGCATACAGTACATGATCAGAGGCTACCCAGGGACAAACATATAGTTCTTTGTTTTCCTATATCCTCCTTTGAAGCAAAGGCCTTAAAACTGCTGAGAAAGAGACGGCAGATCACATAAGATTCACTGCATCTGCAGAAAACAGAATGGAATGTGAGAAATGTTCACTTGGTCCATTTATGTAAGGGCAAAGTAAAGACATATGAATCTCATTATGACAACAACGGTTAGAATAGAGCAGTGGTTCAACACTATATCAGAAGCCCTGGAGGACTTCCTCAAAACAAATTACTGGTTTTATCCCCAGTTTCTGAGTCAATGTCTAGGATAGGGCCTTAGAGAATGAATTTCTAACAAGTTCCCAGCAGCAAATGCTGCTGATCTGGATTCACATGTTAAAAACTCCTGGGCCAGGGATTAACTCCACTGGAGGAAATTAGCCAAAAGGGGTTGAATGAGGTGTTGGTAAGAATCCATAACTTGAGCAGGATGGCACAAAATTCACCAGGAGGTATATCACTGAAGAATTATGCACTGTACTGTATGTAAGTTATACCTCAATATCTCTAAAAAAGGTTCTCTAAAAAATTAAAAATCTTCACGTTGTTTATAATAATCTTATCAATACTAAAAATAAATCTCATTATTCTGACAACTTAACCTACAAAGTGATAAAAATTAAGCATCAATCCTGCCTTTATTGTATTTCAAGGTAATCAAATAGTTGGTGATGGGGCTGGGAATGTGACTCAGTGGTAGAAGTTTGTCTAGTATGTTCAAGTACCTAGATTCAATCATCAGTACCATAAAAAAATTTAAAAAAAGAAAAATGGTGATGAAAATTTTTCTTTATAGAATAATCACAACTGGTAAGTGCAGGAAAATAGACTCACAAAATAAAAAATATCATCATTTTGCACACCCTAGTGAATACATCCAAGTAGCAATCATCAATTTCTGCCAAATCCATTAGATAAAAAGACTAAAGCTAAATCTTCCTCAACAAAAAAAATAAGAAAGGAATATTATAAAGTTTAAGAAATACATAAGCCTAGTGCAATAGCACACACCTGTAATCCCAGCTAGTCAGGAGGTGGAAGCGGGAAGATCCCAAGTTCAATGCATGCCTGAGCAATTTACTAAGACCCTGTCTCATAAAAATAAAAAGCAAAAAGAACTGGAGATGTAGCTTAGTATCAGAGTGCCCCTGGGCTCAATTCCAAGTATAGATAGATAGATAGATAGAAAGAGAGAGAGAGAGAGAGAGAGAGAGAGAGAGAGAAAGAGAGAGAGAGAGAGAAAGAAAGAAAGAAAGAAAGAAAGAAAGAAAGAAAGAAAGAACCAAACAAACACAATGTGTGGACTTTATATATGGATCCTAATTTGAACAAATTGCCAATAATAAAGACTTTTTTTTGAGACAATTCAAAAAAATTGAATATGTAATAGGAACTGGACCATACCAAGGATTGGGGAGGAATGAAGAGTAATAAGTATAATTTTCCCACTTTTTAAAAATGAAGTCTGTTTTATTTTAGAACTACAAATACCAAAGCAATTAAATAGGAAATTACAGGGGCTAGGGTTGTAGCTCAGCAGTAAAGTGCTCGCCTAGCATATGCGAGACCCGGAGTTCGATCCTCTGCACCATATAAAAATAAATAAAATAAAGGTATTGTGTCCAACTACAACTAAAAAGTAAAATATTTTAAAAAATAAAAATTGTTAGAATTTTCCTTATGTACTCCATTAAATATCAAAAACTCCTTCAAAAATAAGGAGATTTGAGTGACAAAGCTGATAACTGTTAAAAGCTAAGTGACAGATACACTAGAGGTTAATCCATACTGCTTTTTTCTATTCATTATGATTTTCAGAGTCCGTATATAATTTTCATTTTAAAAAGTAAGTTCCTACTAAGAATGCTTTCATCAGAAGAAGCAATACACTACTAACACATTCTACATTATCTTCTTCCTCTTAGCATTCATTTTCATCTCTCTCTCTCTCTCCCTCCCTCCCTGCTCCCTCCCTCTCCCCTTCTGTCTCTAACTTTGGAGGTGGTAAAGAAAAAGGGTTTAAGGGCTAAAGGAGTTGTGTGGTTGCTCAGGTTTGGAATCTCATACTCACCACCTTCCTGGTACTATGGCTTAAAACAAGTTATTTGGTCTCTCATTAAATCTGTTTTCTCATCTGTAACTGAGGACACATAAGAGTTCCCAGTCATTGCTTTTAAGATGCACTGTTTAGACATGTACCAAGGGATATTTGGTGAAAACACTACCAACAAGTATATCAAGGTCAATGGGTATCCTTGACCCCTGAGAGACAGACCCCAATTGAAGAATAGAGAAAGCTCAAAGATGATACAAAGGCTGTGTCACTGATTATTTTGTAGTGTATCACAGTAGAAAATTTTAAAAGTTAGTATTTAAGAACAACAAAACGTTCCCCTCAAAGTGGCCAGGTCACAATGCCATATACCTAGACAAGTCACCATGTGATGGATTTCCAGTTTTATGTCAGCTTGCCACAGGGCTTAACACCCGCAGTTTTTTTGTTTGTTTTTTTGTTTGTTTTTTGATTTTGGTACTGGGGTTTGAACCTAGGGGTGCTTTACCATTAAGCTACATCCCCAGTCCTTTTTATTTTTTAGAGACAGAATCTCACTAAGTTGCTAAGGGTCTTGCTAAATTGCTGAGGCTGGTCTTGAACTTGTGATACTCCTAGCTCACAGGCATGCACTACTACACCCTATATAAGCTTTACAAGAACAACATTTAAAAGTTAAAATACTAAATTACAAAACTCATATTTTAATATTAATCTCAACTATTACTTCACAACAAATGTTTAAACATATAAGTCAACCAGGCAAGATTAGGGAACAAATTGTGCTTATAATCAAATACTAATATTTAGAATTCAATATACACATGGTGCCGAAACTATACTAGCATCAAATATACTCTTTTTCTGATGATTTGGAATGTACCTCAAAATCATTACAGTAACTGTCTCAGCATCACTAATGACTCAGTTATTTCACTGAAAAACTGATTAGATATTTATTTCCAGCTCAAAGAACAGCTTGTCTACAGTCCCCCATTCTTACAGAATTTCGAGAAAAGAAGGAAAATTCATTCTGTCCTGGGCCCTTCAGTGTTGCAGGTATCCCAGGAGCAGATAAATCAGGTTCCCCACCAATCCTACAATTATATAAAGTATTATTAGTCCATTTAAAAATGTAGTCTATTTTATATGGGGGGAGGGGGTTTCTACCTGTATTGAAAGTTAGATGTTTCCACAGCCTTGAATGAGTAAGAGTGGAAAAAGGTTACAGGGGTTCTTCTGAAGTACAAAATAAGCAAAGCAAATCAGGGTCCCAGAACCATAGGAGACCACAAATTCCAGGGTTCACAGGTCCACATACAGAAGCGACTCTATTCATTTTCGATTCATAAGCTTTTATATCATGAATAAAACAACCAAAATAAAAGTTTCAGCAACGTCTTCCACCAAAGGAGGATATTAGCAATTATTTACAAAAATACTTATGAACAGCCTTTCAGAAGTTAAATTATTTATAAGTAAATAAGTGTTTGTCCCTGAATAGAGTAGACGTAAGGGTAGCAGATGGAGATGGAAGAAGCAATCACATCACATGTGTATTTTAATTTAGACAAAGTAAGATTACTCTTCAAAGGGAAACATTAATGATGTAAGTGATTCTCCTCACCTTTCATTCAGTAAGATTAAATTACAAGGAGCTGGGGTTGTAGCTCAGTGGTAGAGCACTTACCTAGCACGTGTGAGGCACTGGGTTCGATCCTCAGCACCACATAAAAATAAATAGATAAAACAAAGGTTTTGTGTCCATCTACAGCTTAAATAAATAAATAAATAACAAAGCGAATATATGAGGGAAGATCTGAATCTTCTCTCAGTAACTCTGTATAGGCCTGTCATAGCATAAGTACACTATCAAAAGTAAGATAATATTATTTGAGCAACTATACAAACTGGCACTCAATGAAAGCTGAAAGAAAAACTGACCAAGTTAAACTTAGATTACTAGCTGAATTGTCAAGGATAGTTTTGACTATACATGGTTTTTAACCTCCATGCTAGGTGTAGAACCTAACCTCAGACAAAATATCCCGTTTTGTAGTAATAATTTTTTTTAAGTATCAGTGACGGGACCCAGGGTCTTACACATACTAGGATATAGCTCTACCACAGAGCTATATCCTCACCCCCTTTTTGAATCTTATTTTGAGACACATCTCACTAAGTTGCTCAGGCTGACCTTGAAGTTGCAATCCTCCTACCTCATCCTCCTGAATAACTGGAATTACAGCTGCTGTGCCCAGCTTCCCTATCTTGTGGTTATTTATATGTCCTACAAATCATTGGATACAGGGGAAACAAAACTCAAGAAGTGTGTCCTTGATGAAATCTAAAGGGCTAAATTCCAATTAATGAGAAAGGGAAGAAAACCTATGTTGAAAATAGAAGGAAAGAACCAATACCTAAAAACATGCGTTAAACCACATTCTCTTCTCCAACAAAATTATTACTATATGCTCTCCATAACACCAATATAAAGTTACCCATAACACCATTTATTTGTTTACTAAGTATTTAGTAAACACTGGGCCAGTCACTGTATAAAATATAGACAAGAACCTTGTACTCACATTATTAATGGTCCTGCAGAGATTAGACATTAAAACACACATGAAAATATAATTAATGTTATAAAAAGAAGGTATGAGGACATACAGTAAATACCAAGTCCAATGGGTGAAAAAGAGGCCAGGAAATTTTCAAGCGATATTCTAGCTAATCATCAGCCTAAGATTATTCCACTAATTACTTATAAAGGCTTACATCTGACTTGTTGAGGAGTTGTGGGACTCGTATACTATCTCTAGTACCCGGAATGCATAATCCTTCATTATTCTCACATTCTGCATAGCATCAAGCCACTTTTGCAGAAGTCAAGCCCACCACTCTAGGTTGTAGGCTCCTGTTTCATTTCAACATGCCAAGAAATACTCCACAGATCCCTCAAGAATTTTGTTCCCTCTACTGTACACTAATGTCCTTGAGAACAGTTTATGGGACTTTCTTCCAACTATTTCCTCACTCAAGCCCTAGGACATATCCTGGCACATACTGGTGTTTTACAAATGTACAGTAAAGTGAAGAATACCTCTTAATATCTTCTTGCTGAGAATTTTATTAATTTTTACTTTAAAGCTACTATATCCACATGTATGCACACACATACATACACACAAAAAAAAGCCTAACACAATTGGCAATATATTTCAAATAATATCTGAGATCCTACAGAACTGGCTTATAGACTCCTGTTTATCAGTTTCTGTTTACCTAAGTAAAACAAGCACTAATTCATGATACTGATTTTTTTCCCACCTCTCCAGAAATCACATTGGGTTATTAACCCTAATAAAGAAAACAATCTCTCTGTGAAAGCTTCCTTCTTGCTTAATAATTTATTCTAATCTTAATCTCAATTTCCACTCATATCTACGGTACCAAATTTCCATTTTTCTGAGAAGAAACTTAAAACTTTTGGCATAAAACATTATTGAAAAAAATACTAAATTACAAGAGAAATGGAGTATGACACAAATCTTAGGCTCAGTATTATTATGATCTCTAAATGCTAACTCCCTGTGTGGTTAAAGTATTTTAGATACTGACTCATACAATTCTTAATAGCAACTAGGACACCCATACTTTAACATTTTTAATTAGTAAAACCCCTCAAACTAGTTAAAAGAAATTAATCCCAAGAGTACTGCCACTGAGAATCTTCTCAATTTATTAAATACCAAATCAACTAAAGTTAGGTGCAGAACAATAAAATGTAAGTTTGGTTTAGTTTTGCAATGACTATGGGAGAGACTAATCAAATTTAATAGTGTAAAATATTCAAGAATTTATTTGTGGAGCACAAAATTAGAAAACTTGTTTCATCTGAAAAAGTAAAAGTTGTATATTACAGAGAAAACATTTAAGAATTACTCAAAGCAAATGTAGAGCTTGTTTCAATTAAAAAAAAAAAACCCTAAGAAGAATCAATTTCCTGAAGAAATCGACACTTCAGGGAAGCTAAGCGTTTAAGGAAAGGCAGGTTAGTGAAGGGACAGAAACCTAAAGAAAATGCTGAGTTTAACTTAATAAACCAAAAAATGTACCCACCAAACAAAGCATGCAAAAATAGAATGGAAAAAAATGATATTACCAGAGTCCCCTAAAGAATTGGAAATAAACAATACATAAGTTGTGGTTTTCCTAAAAACACCACAATAAGAGGGAAAAAGCACTGATAAGTAATGAGTATTATTGTTTAAAATAACTCTTCAGGGCTGGGGTTGTGACTCAGCAGTAGGTAGGGCGCTGGGTTCGCACCACATAAAAATAAATAAATAAAATAAAGGTATTGGGTCCAACTACCACTAAAAAATAAAAATTTAAAATAAATTTAAAAAACTAAAATAACTCTTCATATGAACATAGCTAAATACAAGAAAATGGAATAGGGAAAGCAAACCAATCAACTACCACCAAAAAAAAAAAAAACTGTTAAAGTTTCTTATACATTAAGCCTTAAAAAATACTGTCACCACCTCAAGATGTTAGAGGTGACTAAAAAATCAACCAAGGAAAATAAAAAATAATGTTCTAAATAGATGACATAAAAACACTAGAAGTATAACTGGATGGTATAGGCAGATGTTTTTAAAAACAGACTGAGGAAAAAACATTAGAGGTAGAGCTTCCCAATTGAAAGCCAGTCAGCCCTGATCATTAAAAGGAAGTTAAAGAACAAACACAAATTTTATAAATAAATGAGTTGATAAACAATTAGACTATAAAATGGTGAACTTTATTGTACAGACTCCATCTTCTCATGTGAAACAATTCCATTTGTGTGTGACAATGGTCTCATTTGTCAGACCAAATGAACTAGGTAGGTCATATTCCTTGGACCTTAGAGACAGAGTAAGACACTTGCCTGGAATGGTTTTTTAAAACCTTTAATAGGCTAGGGATGCAGCTCTGTGGTAGAGTGCTTGCCTAGTATGCATGAGGCCCTGAATTTGATCCCCAGCACTATAAAAAATTGAACTAAAATTAAATTTTTTTAAATATAAAACCTTAAACAGTACTCATATGTTGCAGTCTGTTTATGGCTCCACAAAATTTGATTGTTGAAACCCCAATGCAATTATTATCAAAAGGTGAGATGTTTAGGAGGTGATTGGGTCATAAGGCAAAACCTTCATGAATGATAAGTGCCTTTATAAAAGAGGCCCAAGGGAACTGATTTTTCCCCATCTACCATGTGAGTACAGTTAAAGGTCTCTGAAGAAAAGAGCCCTCACCAGAGAGCAAACCTGCTGGTGGTGCCCTCATCTTAAAATTACAGCCCCCAGAACTGCAAACAGTAAGAGAGAGAGAGAGAAAGAGAGAAAGAGAGAGAGAGAGAGAGAGAGAGAGAGAGAGACTGTGTGTGTGTGTGTGTGTGTGTGTGTGTGTGTTTGTGTGTGTCTGTTTGCAGTGCTGGTATCAAATCCAGAGCCTCACTCAAGCCAGGCAAGTGCTCTACCACTGAACATTCACTGGAGAAAAGATAGCCTATTCAACAAATGGTCTAGCAAAACTGGAAATCCATATGTAGCAAGATGAAATTAAACCTCTATCTCTCACCCTGCACAAAAGCCAACTCAAAGAGGATCAAAGTCTTAGGCACTAGAACAGAGACCCTGCGCCTAACCGAACTAAAAAATAGGCCCAAATCTTCACCATGTCAGCCTAGGATCTGACTTCCTTAACAAGACTCCTAAAGTGTAAGAAGTAAAATCAAGAATCAATAAATGGGATGGATTCAAATTTAAAAGATTCTTCTCCGCAAAAGAAACAATCAATAAATAACGTGAGGAGAGAGCCTACAGATTGGGAGAAAATCTTTTTATCACATGCACCTCCAGTAAAGCATTAATCTATCTAATGGTTCCTTAAAATTAATTTTGCATATTCTAAAGCAATCTTGTCCTACTTAATAATGGGGCGTATTCTTGCTACAATAGGAATAAAATAGAAAATATCTCAAGGCATAATATACAGTGAGGGTAAATGTTTCAATAACACTTGTTTCAGTTATATGTCTACTTTGTGTGTGCACTGTATAAAATATATTTCTACTGACAGTCACTACAGTTTTAAAAAAAAAAAAAAAGCTTCAAGAGCACAACATCATAATATGAAATTTGGAAATTTTCCCACATGAAGTGATCAAAAAGCACCTGAGATTCCATGTTAGGAACCAGAACCACACAGGGTGCATCAAAGCATGTTTGCAAGTATGGCAGGTAGGACTCTGCTCTTCTGCTCTCTTGCAAACACAACTCTCCATAGAGTCACTTGGTTAACTATAGTAAAAACAGAAACAGCTGGCAGTCTACGGATAAAGACTAATTGCTGTTCTATCAAGAGTTCTTTCCAAAATTAGGCTCTTTTTTAACATCTTCAGCTCTTAAGATTTAAATGCACATTGGAAAAATCTTCTTGTGCAAATTGTCTAAGAAACTTTTTCTGCATAGGTACTGCTTGAAATATAAAGACCCAACCACAAACTTGCTTCTCCAAAACCCGCTAGCCTGAGCTGACACTGCCACCTTTTGGCAAGTGCAAAGAACTGTTCATCTTTGTGGCTTTGTTCATATACCTCCACTCTTTACCCACCTTCAGGATTTAGCCTCTTAGCCTCAAAAGGATTGTACACAATGTCACCACTTTGCCTGCCTTTGCTCTTAAGAATAATGTCACTGGTGTTTCATGCCATGTCTCTCCTCACTCAAGAGAGCTTCCTGACACTTGGAATTCCTTAGTACTACCCAAAGTTACTACTCTGGACTCATTATCTAGAGCTGTCCTAAGTTTCAACCCCATCTAGAGAAAGACAGTCAGCCAAGTTCAACTACAAGTCCTTGTACAACAGTGAGCTCAGAGCCTCTAACCATCCTCTTTAGCCCTCTCCAATCATGAACAGGAGAATACAAAGTACAATGTTTCTTACTCAGCTGGGTACTCTGTTTATATCCTTGATGTTAATTCTCCCAGCTCCCTCTAGATTTCCCCAACTTCTGGGTTACAATGCACCTGACAGCACCTGACAATATGCAAAAATTCTCAAACCCATCCTGCCCTCTTCAACACTGTCTCATTTCTTGATTAAGAATCTTTATCATCTCTAACCAGTATTCCAGCCCAAGCCACCTTAATTCCCTTTGATCCATTCTTTAAACTTTTCCCCAAATATTCAAAATTATAAGTCTGATCATGTCACTGTTACACTTAAAATCACTGTGTGGCTTCCCAAGGTATAAATGCCTTATACCACAACTAATAGCAGCCGCTGATATTTACTGAGTAGTTGTGTGTCGTGTTCATCTATTACCTCACTTAAATCTCACAATCCTATATACTGATTTTTTTAATTTTTATTTTGTAGATTTAAGGAAATCGAAACTTGAAGAAACACATCCTCTGCCCAAACAGAGCTAGTGAGGGCAAATAAGATTACAATAGCCTTTGAAATCTGGTTTGGGGTCTCCTTTTTAGCCACTCACCACCACCACTACCCAACAAACCTGCCTTTCAACCACACCAAACACTAAAGGACCGCTGACCATCTGATGCCCTTTCAGAACTCCTTACCAAAACACACACACTGTTCTCTTGGTTCAAGGTATCCTTTACCCGCCTTGAGACTTCTCTCTAAATCCTTTTTTCTTTCTTTTCCACCCCCTCCAGTGGGAAGATTAATATAAACCAAACAGATACAGGCATTCTACTCTGTACTTCAAAACACTATAATACAAAGTGCACAAATAGATTTTCCAAACTACCATACAGGTGAGAATCTAGAACACAGAAGGATTAGTATATGGTTAAAGTACTACCTTAAGGTGATTGACCCAAAACTATTTTGCCTTTGGCATTCCTAACACGACTACAACGACTACAACCAATAAGCATTTATACAGAATAATGAGGATCAGGCAGAAGAATTAGTGTAAAGGGGTGTTTTATGATAGTCTACTCAGAATATTAGATTTATTTTAAGAGAATGAAGAGTGAACAGAACATCAGTAAGACTTAAAAAATAATGGAAAATAGAGAACACAAATTAGGATGACTCCCAGGTTTATAGTTTGGGTAGCTGAATTACTGGCACCATCATTTACCAAGACACAAAAAATGAGGTAAATGCATAAATTTTGTACTTGTTCTTTCTCAGTAAAGAAAGCTGAGAAAGAACAAGTACAAAAGAGAAACAGGAATGAATGATATCTTGGAAGGAAAATGAATAAAAGGTGTTTAAAACATAGGGATGAGCTGTTCATGACACCACACATCTATACTCCTGGAGACAGGAGGCTGAGGCAGGATGAGTGAAGGTTTAAGGTAGGTTCCGCAACTTTAGCAAGATTTTTAGGAACTCAGAAAGACTCTAACTCAAATTTTTAAAAAATTAAAAGGGTTCATGTAGTAAAGTGCCCCTGGGTTCAATCACCAATACTGCAAGAAAACAAACCAACCATAGGCATGATCACATAGAAGGTTCATAGTGGACTTAACAATTAGGAACTATGTCAAAGGGCAGATACAATTTCAGTAAATAAGTAGAGAAAATATGAGTAAAACATTGTTGGGGTAGGGAGGATGACTCAAACAATCAAGAAAAAAAGGAAGAGTGCAAAATATGTTTGAAATTGAGAAGAATTTTATTGGATGGACAATCATGTAGCAGAACACAGAAATTAGAAGTCTAAGTTAAAGACTCTGAATTCCAGATTTTATTTTATTTTTGGAATTTATTCTCTGAATAGAGAGAGTAAAGACATACAGCTTTTTTTTCTTTTTTAAGACAACTATTCTGAGAACAAGGTATAGGATGAATTGGAATGATAAGGAGTTAAGGCAGGAGAAGCTATTAGGAGGCCTTTAAATGACCTAAACATAATAATGAAGACCAGAAAGAGAATGGTGGTAGCCAAAATAAAATTAAAGGGATATATGAAAGCAAGAACTTTCATTCCAAGATATCTATGATATAGTGATAAAAGAAATATACATTTGGTTTCTACCCAATTCTAGGCAGAGAGCTCCTAAAATCCTTGGAATCTCCAGAGTGATAAGTGTCTTCTGTATGATAATGAAATGATTGGTAGCTAGGTATCCTAGCTACCAATCTGA
Source organism: Marmota marmota marmota (assembly GCF_001458135.2). Lineage (NCBI taxonomy): Eukaryota > Metazoa > Chordata > Mammalia > Rodentia > Sciuridae > Marmota > Marmota marmota. The sequence goes on along the minus strand of NW_025999945.1, from coordinate 3,519,314 downwards.
TGGCTTCAAGATAGGGACTGGTCAACAAAATGACCAAGGAAAGGTTAGAGGGTTGAGAGTTTCAGCCCTACCCCCAACCTTCAGGGAGGGAAGAAGAGATGAAGGTAAAACAAATCACTGTGACCACTGATGTAATCAATCAGAGCCACATTATGATGCCTCTATAAAAACCCAAAGGACAGGGTTCAGAGAGCATCTGGATTGCTGAACATGTGGAGGTGCCTGAAAAGTAACACACACAAATAGGGTATAAAACTCAGTGCCCCTTCCCACATACCTTGCCCTATTCATCTCTTTCATCCAACTATTCAATTAAATCCTTTGCAGTAGTCTTTATAATAAATCAGCAAACCTAAGTGGTTCCCAGAGTTCTATGAAATGCTACAGCAAATTAATTGAACCCAAGGAGAGAGTTCTATGAACCCTGATTTATAGCCAGTCAGTCATCAGTACAGGTCATAATCTGGAGTTTGCCACTGGCATCTGAAGTTGTGGGAGTCTTATAGGACTCAGCCTTTGTCCTACAGGATCTGATGCTACTTCAGGTAGACAGTGTCAGACATAAGATAAACTATAGGAGATTCATTGTCAGAAGTGTGGTGTTCAGTGGTATATAAGAACTTTGGATTTCTTCTTATTTATTAATACTGACCCAGATATTCCACTATTACTGTATTACTACGCCCATTACACTGTATCATAATCATTTTACAGACTGTGATCTTCTCTTATTCAGCCTCTCATTGCTAATACTAACAAGTCAGGAACATGGGAAACAGCCAAAAAAGGGTCTGTTGAATTATAAAAGAACTTATGAATTGACGAAATATAGAAGTGAGACAAAGATTTCAGAGAAACCTGAGTAACTCACAAGTAGAGGTAGAGAAAACACTGTGGAGAAGTTAGGAGTGGGATCAAGCTTAAGGAATGAGTTTTAAGACATGCTGTTTTGTGTGGAGGGTAGCTAAGGACAACATACAAATAGAAATGTCAGGGGAAAAAAATACTGGTGAGGAAAAATCCAGACAAAAATAAAGACTTGGGAAATATAATAAATTATCAACAAATCTTATTATTTGCTAATGAGAATAAATATTCAATAAATTTCCTAAGATTCTTTGTGGTATGACTCTGTCTGTAAGAATGTTATTTGATTGCTCATGTGTATATCCTGTACAAATTGAAGGATGTAAATACCCAATCAAATGGGTCAATCAAAACTGGGTCAACACTAAGTAACTATTTGCTTGACTCAATCATTCATTCAACAAAAATTTACAGGGGTAAGGAAATCCAGCCATGAAAGCAAACTAAAATATAGTAAATATGGAAAATGTCACAGGAACACAAACAGAGAATATAAGGAGGAATGGATAAAAGAGCCAGGACAAAAAAAATGCCCACAAGCTTTGCTAGAAGAGGAAACACAAAAAAGATAAACTGATTTAATGAGATAACTAAGATGATGAGTAAATTCTAGAAAAAAAAAAAAGCATCATGTGCAAAACAAGACATGCACAGTTTCTCATCTTCATGAAACCATAGCAAAAGATGACAGCAAGGCAGCTCATGGCGGACTTTCTATACACTGATAAGGAATTTAACCTTTATCCTATAGTCCTACAATAAAAAACACTGATAAAAAAATCAGATACACATTAGAATCCCTGAAAAAGCAATCCATATTCCCTAAAGCAGAATGCTTGTAGGAATAGGTGGATAAGAGGCAAAAAAAAAAAAAAAAAAGGGGGAACTAACTTCTGTAGACAACAGGAACTTTTTCAGCAATAATAGAACCTGACAAGATCTATCTTTCAGAAGTCTAGCCACAGATCTGAGGCTAGGGGAAGAAAATGTGGAAAGAGATGAAAGAAGAGGATTAAGAAACAATTGCAAAGATGCTATAGCCCAAAATGTAGACTACTATTTACTCAAAAATGAACCACAGAAAGAGGCACATAAAGTGCTGCAACTAATATGTGCTTTCACCATTTTCTGAATTTACATCATATATCAACTCAATCATAAGCAATTACAGTAAAATTGTGGTCAAGTATAATAGAAAAAAAAGAAGGGGGTGGTGAAAAGTAGCTATAAAAATTTCCCCTGAAAAGCAGTTCATACAAACTTCAAATAAAAGTTTTTTTAAGGATTTTAATTTCTATTTTAAAAAAAAAGGATTTCATAAAACTACCATATTGACAGATTACCATATCAATGTATCTAATAAAGCTGATCATTCCTTCTTTCTTAACACAGTTCACTTGACTTCATGGATACAACTTACTCTTAATTCTCCTCCTTCATACTGTACTTCTTATTCTCCTTTGCTAGTGTCTCAGCCTCTCTCTGTAAACAGTATAGGTTTTCAAGGGAAGTTTTTGGACTTCTCCTGACACACTCCCTAAACTATCTTACTTAGTTTTCATGACACTGAAGTGCCATCTGCCAATCACCAGAAATTTATGTTTCCAGTCCAGACTTCTGCCCTGAACTGCAGACTAATGTATATCCAGCTGTCTATACAATATCTCCACTTAGACTGCTAACTTGGCATGTTCAAAACTGGACTCATTATTTCCCCCTAAAATCTGCTTCTTCTGCAGTCTTTCTCATCTCAGTAAATATTAACTTTATTCTTCCAGTTTTTCAGGCCAAACCCCAGAGGCCACATCTAATCCATCATCAAATTGTTGGCTCTGCATTCAAAATGTATATAGAGTGGGAATGCTTTTCCCAATCATGACTAAAATCAATATCATCACCCACCCAGGATTACTGTTTGAGCGTGCTAAATAATCTCATTATGCCCTGCCCATGACATAACTCTATATGGCAGCAGAGAAGACCATTTAAAACAAGTCAAGACTCTCCAGTGACTTCCCATCTTCAAAGTAAAAGCCAAAGTCCCACTGGCCTACATTGCCATATATGATCTGACCTTACTCTACCCAACACACCTCTCAGACTCCATCTTCTACAATCATTTCCCTCAAAACCACCATTGATGTACATGTCACTCCTTGAACATAACAAGCATACTGTGACTCAGGATATTTACACTTCTGTTCCACCTTTATCAAATGTTTCTCCCCTACAACCTCCCTCATATCTGCACAGATTGCTCTCATTTCAAGATCTCTACTCAAATACCTTTTCTAACCATCTTGTATAAATTGACAATTCCCCCCCCAAAATGCTCTTTTCACCTTATTCTGCTTTATTTTTCTCCATGAACTATAAAATTTGAGACACCACATATGTATTTATTTATTTTATGTATCATTAATTAGAATGTAAGCGCCACAAAAGCAGATAATTTGTTCACTGTACTATTCCTAACAAATGCTCATCCATCTGGAATGGAAGGATGAATGAAGAAAGGAAAATCCAGTCAGGATCTATTATAAAAGTATGGATTGAAGGAATTTTCAGTGTAAAGTTCTCCAGCCCTTAGAGAAACAATGACTACAAGAATTGTCCAATAATAGCCAGATGTACAACCCCAGCTAGTGCCAATAATAAACAAGGGTTGACACATCCCTACTATGGGGAAAAACTACAGAGAGGAGAGGGAGAAGATGGTCATCCCTGCTTTCCTTGAAAAGAAACATCATTTAGACGTTTCCTGTAAACTTGCCTACCAACTCTGACCAAAACAACATTAAGCTCATTCTACACACTTAATAGCTGTTATGAATAGTTCCTGCTTTTCTAAGCTATGGTCTTCTGAGAAAATTGTAACTCCCAATCCTAAAACTGGCTGCCAAGACATAATGGTCAGAGAAAGCTCTCAAATTTCCCCAAAGCACTCAGGCTGCAACCAAATATCATTAACATGATAACAACAACTTAGAGAACCTTCTGGTGTCTGCCTCTCTTTGTTGTCCCTGGTGTATATACCAGTGGCCTAGTCATCAAAAAAAAAAGATTTTGCTATATTAGTGTGGAGGGAAGGGGAGGTGGGAGAATTCAAAGAGTGTGTGTGTGTGTGTGTGTGTGTGTAGACATATTTATATTTCCACTTTAAAGAAAGGTTGAATGGTGAGGAATAAAAAACATATCTGCTAAAATATGAGTTATCACCTGGGCTTTTCAATACCAGACACCAAAAGAGATTGTGGTCCCTGAGATACTCAGTATTCCTTAGCTAAAAATACCATGTCTTGCATCCCCCATTCCCACATTCAGAATGAAGATATGGGACAGGAGTCCCTCCCAAATTGAATGGCTGAGAGCAGTGTCACATCAGTCATCTCTCAAAAAGAAATAACATGTCATATCATCTCCTTGCTTTGAAACATCTAGTATCTTTCAAATGCCCAAGTCCAAATTCTTAGCACAGCAAATAATTCATCTTTAAATCTACTAAATATGTACACATATAAAAAAAAAAAAACAGTGCCTAGTGAAAGCAAACTGGCTGTCCACTCCTTCCTAGCCATGTTACCTTTAACAGATCACTCTGCATCTATAAGTTTTCTCCTGCACAAAAGGAGAATACTAAAAGACCTATCTTTTAGAGTTGCTATGAGGACTAAGTAAGAAACTGCATGCCAAATCCTTGCACAGTATATCTTCTAACTAATGTCCTGGACTATCTCATCTATCTAGAATGCATCACTTCCCAAAGACAGCAGATAACCAAAGTTTAGCTTCCATGTATTTCAGAATAATTAACAACAAGAGCCCAGTTAGAAACAACGTTCCAATTAATCCTGAATCAACAAAACCTTCAATTAACCAATATATTATTTTCATGATAATTTATTTTTAAAAAGCAAGAATCCAAAAAAAAAAAAAAGAAAGAAAGAAAGAAAATATTCATGTATTTAAAAAAAAAAAAAAAAACTAGGTTCTTTTACTTTGTCTCCCTGTTCAAACTCAGGAAGAAAAAAATGGAAATTAATAAGAATGTGGTTTTCTATAATGTAAAATCCACATGAATAAAATTCAATCCCAATTGCATACGTAATCTACTAAATACATACCCATATAACAAAACAAACTCTAGAAACTTAATAAAAGTATGCATCAGGTAGCAGAATAATTTCATTCTAAGACTTCACAATTAAAACACAAAAATCACAAAACTTTTTTAAAAAGTCAGTAATTCTAGTAATACTAAAAAATACTACAAACTCTTCAATACTAAAAATAACAAAAATAAAGCAGATCAGAAACACTTTTCAAAAGATTAAATACTTATGGTGTCAGTGCTACTGAAAATGATGATAGGATTTCAGTAAATTTATAACTGAAAGACAAACAATTCATAGAAAGGAGAAAACAGAACTAGAAAAACACTGCATTTGCTTTTCTACTATGGCCTGTGATGTTAGACGGCAAGTACTTTAATACCCATTTTTAAAAACAAAAGATTATAAAAATGTATGATAGAATTGGTCAGCTAAATTCTGCTAGAGGCAGTGTATAGCAATACCTATCTAAAGTAAATCTGGCAATCTTTTTTGAAATTGATAAAACCTTCAAACCATCTGACCTTGAAATCCCTCTTCTTGGCCTTTAACCTAAAGGAAAGAAGTAAAATGACGAACTATATTAAATGCACTTACAAAATAAGCAACCTAGATGTCGAGCTACTAAAAAATAAGTAATTCAACTCACTGTAACACTGTATAATAATCTAAAGGTATAAAAACTATAGCAAAAAGAAAATAAGTATGAAAGTGTTAAACATTATATTTATGATTTGATTACAGTATAAAACCAAATAGGTATGACCAAAAATTAAAAGCTTATTCTGATTTTTTTAAAAATTCTTTAGCATTATGTTGTTCCAATAAAAAGCCTATTGGAATTGATCAGGCCCATCAAACTAAATACACACTTCAAAACTGACTTTTCAGAGGCATGAAACAACAATAAACAATTTTTTACCCTAAAAACCTATCACACAGGAGTAAATGGATTAGCTCTTCTCACATAAAGACAAACCATACATGCAATTTTAGCCATGCTAATATTAGCCAACTATAACCTCATTATATTAAAATCTCTTTTACCATCAAAATTTAACTGGGGATCTCCATCTGGTGATCAGAGGCCACTTATTACAAAGCATCTGGAGAGAGGACCTCAAACACCAAAATTAAAACTATCTGGCCAAACAGAATGGTGAAGGTTCAGTTTCCCTTATGTTCCCAGATGAATTATTATGTTTCTCAACCATTTCAGGGCTCTAAAGCCCCAGGAGTGGCAGCTAAGAATTTAAGAAGAAAATGACGCAGATTTGCACTCTGTGAAAATTTGTTGACTTCCTCATTTTTCTATACCTCCACCAGGAAGCAATGGAAAATATACAAACATGAGGTCAGAAGATGTGAGACAGAAATGACACTATGCAATCTCAGGCATGTTACCTGTCTTTTCAGGCTTTAATTATTTAATAGTAAAATTTTCAAATCGAACCAAATAATCTGTAAATTCTTTCAAGTTCAATACCTGTTAAAGTAACGGACCCCTTTCCCAAACACACCAAAGTCTCTCATTACCGTTACTCAGATGGTAAAACAATTACTAAAGTTTAGAATTAGGAGACTAGAGGCAAAGGTGAAATACAAAGATGATCAAAACACTTGGACAGTCATCTGAGCTCTGGCCCTGTCTACCCATGTGACCCCTAAGCAAACTACTGCACTCAAAATAAAGTTCTAGGACTAGTAAAGCAACAATCCTTATTGGTCATGCCCTTCTTATTCCTGCATCATAAAATGGACTGTTTTTATCTGTCAGAACTAGGATTTCATTCCTAATCAGCAATGATTTTCACTTTGTTCTTGGGTTTTTAAAAGCACCTTGTACATTCATCTTTTCTAAATTTTCTGATACTGAAAAATACAGTCTAACATATTCTGCCTATTTTAAAGCTGTATTTAAGCCTGAAGCCATTCCTCCAGAACACATACAGCTAATAGTTTTGATACCTGTGCCACAAAACATTATGTGCTTAAGTTGCAAACTTAAAAAGAAACTCAAAAGCCTGGTTAAGAGAGACATATAAACAAATCATTAACTACCAATTGGCAAATGCTATCTGCATAATGTATTGTATCTTATTGGATCAGAGAAGACAAAAGGGATAAGACTTCCAGAGAAGACTCAGGTGTTATTTTAGTAAGGTTGTGAATGGCAAGTTGTTTACTAGGAAGAGAAAAATTTTCAACAGAGGGAACAGTGTAAAACCACAAAGGAAGATGTCATCTTTTGAGAGCTACAAATAGTCTTAAATGGAAAGGGCAGGCATCATGGTAGAAGAGAAACTAAAATGTAGACAAACACCAGAAATTATGAAAGCCTCAATTTATTCAAATGGATTATGAAATGTCATCAATGGGCTTCTAAACCCGAAATCAAAGTCCTCATCTTTCTCCATAAAATAAAAAGCATTGAGTTAAGGCAACAAGCAAAAAATTCTACCTGTAGAAAGGTAGAATAAAAAATTAATGAATTCCTGCTCTCAAGATGGCTTCTAGCATTATATTACTATGGGATAGTAATATAACACTGAAATAAGACATTATTAATTGTGGCTAAAAAGTTGAAGAAAGTTGTATTTTTAACCCAAAGATTATTTGAGGTCAATGTCGCTGAGAACACTAAAGAAAACAACCAAATCAGAAAATAGCAAAGCAAACAATAAAGTCTGAAAAGAAAACTGACTTCGAGCAAAACATTTAGCAATGTTTATATACTTATCATATATTACAGACTATAAGTCTGATTACAGCCTATAAGATATGTTTTGTACCTATCTATCTTTTGCAGAAGGAGAGTATCTTAGATTTCGGTAAACTAAAGTCTCCTTAAATTAAAGTCTCTTTTGAAAATGATGTTTTAAAACACCTCTGGCCAAATGAATAGGTTCCATAATAGTTTGATGTTCAGGAGAAAACAGCTACTTTGAAAAGGCTAAAGTTCATGTTCTCTCTCCTTTAAGAGTGAAAACCTACATATCAATCTCAGACTACAAAAAGTCCGTGCATCAGTAATTTCCACACTGCTAAGGCCTAGTTAGGAACAGCAAGTCTAATTGGCTGGATAGCCTACAAAGATGAATTTGCAATTATTGAAATTCAAACTTAAGCTTAGCCACAAACGACCACATCAACGGAGTAATTCCTCCTCTTACTTTATCAAGAAACACGGTGCATTATACAAATGGATAAAAATAGCAGACGTCTAAAGAAGAGAAAGCAACAGCATCTGAACTCACAGCAACGGTGTGATCCACCAAAGTTTTATTCAGGATGTATTTTTAGGGGGGTCTTTGTTTTGGCCCAGTAATTTAAAAAAAAAAAAAAATCCACTCATTCAGAGCACCTCGGTACTTTTGCCTATCAACCCTCACGAGCATCCCGGCTCTGAAATCACTGGGCATCTCAGCCTCGCCCAGATTTCCCCTGAGCAAAAGAGGGCCGCCGCTGTGGCCAGTGCCAGTGGCCCACGGCCCCCGACCCCCTGCGCCTGTCACAGCCCGAGGGGCAAGGGGGTCCGGCCTC
>NW_025999945.1:3490801-3510767 GCF_001458135.2 Marmota marmota marmota | reverse complement strand
CCAAGCCGTCCGCCCCGCCTGGACCGCGGCCCCCATACGGGCTACCCGGGCACTCGCCGCGACCCCGGCGCCAGCACCCGCTCCGGCCCTGACCCCAGCTCTCACCGTGCGGAGGTCGCACAGCCTCCTCTCGGCCGTGGCCCGGTGCGGGTCGCCCAGCGACCTGCGGGCCCCAAGACCGAAGGCCGCCGTCACATTCCGGTCGGCCCGGGAACACGACAGGACACAGCCAGCATCGCGTCCACGGCCTCAGGGAGCGCCGGACTCCAGAGCCACCGCGCCCCCTCCCTTGGCCGGCGCCCGCCTGGACTCCGCCCTCCAGGGCCCGCTCAAGGCGCGCGCGCAGGCCCTCCCAGGGACGCCCGTGCGCAGGCGCGAGACTCACGCGGCAAGGCCCCGCCTTTAGGTCCGCCCCCTCCTCCTGACTCCAGCTCGGCCCACCTCGCCCCCGCCCTCTCTCCAGGCTCCGCCCCAACTCCGAGAACCACCCCTCTCTGTTGACCTTGCCTCTCTGCCCCCTGACAGGTTGTTGTTCTGCCCAACCAGTGATGCCAAGTCTGCGTGATCCCAGGACGAACCCCTGGACTAACACTTACTTGCTCCTTGACCTTAGTCAAACCTGTCAGCTCCTCCAGACTGAAAAGTTATTAGTGGTCTCAGCACCGGGCCTGACAGAGTTCCTCCAACATTTTGTGTTTCCAAGTCCATACTGCTTCCTATATGCTCTGGGGCATTCCTGAAACACAGCGCCATGTCTACCTCACAAGAACACTGGATCTGACTGGGACTGAGGGAAAATACCATACACAGTGCTAAGATTCAAAGCTGTCCTATGGTGATATTCATCTGAGATCCTTTTACCAGGAACCAGATTATCCTTCTCTTTAGGGCTTCCATCACTGAGGCCATCTTCCTGTCCTTCTGTCCTAGAGGGCTGGACCAGCCCTTGAGACTCCTCCTTCTCTTGATCTGGCCAACAGTTGAAACACTGGAGCTGCCCTTATCAGGTGCTCTTTGAAATCCTGCTGGCCCAAACAGCTCAATTACAATAAATAAAATTTAAGAAGAATATCTTGAAAAGTATTCATTTCTTCCATGTCTCCAGATCTGTGACACTCAAAGGAGAAACGCGAGGAAAAAGGGGTAGATGCTTGGTTTCTAAAACTCAGATTTTATTTATTTATATTTTATTTATATTAGTAATATATTTTTATATTTTAAAAATAACCCATCATTTTTAATATCTAAACATGTAGATTGAATTTCTTGAGTGATAATGTGTGTGTTTAAAATATTGAGAAAGACAGGATATAGATATTCTACAATTTCTTTTTGGATTAAGTAAAATCATTAGAAAAACAAACACCAGACTGAACTCTTGGACACACCCCTTATTATGATTTGGATCTGGAATGTCTCCCCAAAGCTCCTATGTGGAAAGCATGATCCTCAAAGCAGCACGGTTGAGAGGTGAGGCTTTTAGGCAATAATTGGATCATAAGGGCTCTGACCTTATCAGTGGGTTAATACTTTTCCTGGATTATTCCATTGCTAGCTACTGGCAGGTGGGACCTAGATGGATGAAGTAGGTCACTAGGGATGTACACTGGAAAGATTTATCATCACCCCCGCCCTGCTCTCTCCCTGCTTCTATGAGCAGCTTTCCTCTGCCACTTTCACCATGAGGTTCTGCCTCACTTCAGACCCAAAGCAATGGAACCACCCAATCATGGACTGAAACCTCATAAACTTGAGCCAAAATAAATCTTTCCTCCTCTAAGTTGCTCTTGTCAGATATTTTAGACACAGTAAGGAAAGGCTGACTAAAGCATATCACTCAAAATATGTAGTTACTAAAATGTGCTTTGGGATTTATGCCCTCAGTTAAAATTGAGAAATGGTAAAGATTATCCTTGGGGGTTGGACAAAATACTACATTCTTAGCAATTTCCATATGAGGGTCTAGGAAGAAAAATCAGAGTTCCCAAAATCAGGAAGAATTTTGTTTCTCTACACTGCTGGATTGTTATCTTGAGATTTCCTAAATATTTGAGGTGATCATATGTTCTCTTTTCTTCAGCAATTGTGAAGTACTAAGTCACCCTGCCCTTCCTTTTCTACAAATATAGAAGTCTTACTGGATGTTTGCTCTATATGAATATTTCCCAGCTTCAACTAATTTTTTCTATTCCTATTTTGTCTTTGTCCCAACTTCTTCATTTCCTTGGTTGTCATTATGTCACATTGATTATTTTTCTATTAGCCATTTGTTTCAATGTGTACCCTTAGGGTTTTAATTCATGAGATGACTATAATGACACACATAAGTCAATGCATTGGAAGAAAATGTTTATTGCTTACATTTCCGGAGAGCTAGGAACACTACATGCCATTTGGGACCAGTTGGAGAAGCACCAGGTTTGGTAAGAAAGCAGAATCAGTGTGAGGGAAAAGTCCATGCCAGAGCTTTCATTTTTGGTTGTTTTTTTGTTTGTTTGTTTGTTTTTGGTTTTGTTTTTTTGGTGGGTTTTTTTTGTGTGTGTGTGTGTGTGTGTGTGTGTGTGAGTGTGTGTGAAATGCAAGACAGGAAACAGGGAAGAGAAAACAGCCTGGGATTGACTGATCTGAATAATGTCAGAGGACTCTAGGGTATAGGGGTGGTTTCTAGTTGCCTGATGCCTGGCCCTGAGAGATTTAGAGCAATGGAAATATTGGCATGGTGTATGAAAGTTAGATAAAGGGGGTGGTTGAGAGTATGGATTTAGCATTGTTTGGAAGGTATATAATAGAATTTTTTTTTTTTTTTGGTATTGGGATTTGAAGCAGGGAACACCGCCATTGAGTTATATCTCCTGCTCTTTTTAGTTTTTATTTTGAGACAGGTTCTCACTAAGTGCTTAGGGCTTCATTATGTTGATGAGGTTGGCCTTAAACTTGTAATCCTCTTGCCTCAGGATACAGTTGTAACAGAATTTTCATACTCTCATAAAAGCTATATTGCAGGGAAGGTTTAAAAAACTTTGGCCATGATTTAGAAGCTAGCCATGCTCACCATTATACCACCAAACACCTCTCTTGGCTATTCATTTGAATTCAAATTAGACAAATGTATTTAGAATATCACTTTAAATTATATGTAGGAAAAAAGTGGTAATTAATATGAAAGTCACATAATATAATAATAATTATGTTATTACATTATATTATAATTTATATTACCTTTTAAAAAGAAGTTTGAACCTGAGGATCTGAAACCTATTCATACATTTTTACTATAAAGGTTTTTGTCAGTTTGAAAAATGTGTCTACATATCTCCAAATCCATATTGAAACCCTAACCCCCAACATGATGCTATTTGGAGGAAAGGACTAAAGGAAGTAACAAGGTCTAGATAATCATGAGAGTGGGGCCCTCATCATATGGGATTAGCATTCTTATTTTTTAAAAAAAGAAGGAAGAAAAAGGAGGAGACATAGGCTCTTGGTCTCTGCTCGCTGTAAAGAGAGGATCCAACAAGAAGGCAGCCATCTATAAACCAGGAAGCGGACCTCACCCAACATGGGGTCAATCTATACTTAATCTTGACTTTTTATCCTCCAGAATGTGAGAAATAAATAGAAACAGTTTAAGCCACCCAGTCTCTGGTAATTTGTTACCAGCCCAAACTGACTAAGATATAACTGTATAAACACAATGGGGGAAAAAAAAACAGAAGACTTAACCCATAAGTCTAGTATATACACAAACTTAGTACAATTACAGTAGCATTAGTGAATTTTCCTAATTTTACACATATACTTTTTATGCTTTATTTCTTTTGAGTTAATGTTCATACTCCCCTTTTTTTCCTTAAACAATTCAAATTTATAATTTTATAATTCTGATGGATAGAAATGGGGCTTCATTGGGTGAAAATCAGGGTGTTGGTAGGACTAGATCCTTCTGCAAGTCCTGGGGCAGAATCTGTTTCTTCAGTTTTTCCAGCTTCTAGAAGCCACCCATATTCTTTGGCTCCTGGCACCCTGATCCACCTTCAAAGCCAATGCTGTAGTTTGAGTCCCTCTCACATTGCATCATTCTGAACTTTTCTTCCTCAATCTTTTATTTACAGGTCATTATGATTATGTTGGGTACAACTGGATGATCCAGAATAATATCCCTATTTTAAAATAAGCTAAAATTTGCAGTCTTAATTTCATCTGCAATCTAAATTCTCTTTTTCTAGGGTCCTCTCGATATAAGAGACAATTTGGAAAGAGGACTTTTTGAAGTGTCATGACAAAAATCTATGAAACAGTTAGTTGGAGCCCCAGTAGAAAGTGGTTCTTGTGGCTATCCAAAACACATCAGACAAGAGTCTGGTGAAATCTTCCTTCTCCCACAAGCACCTACTTTGTCCTAGGATTAGATGCCTTGGATTAAGTCATGAACCAGGACAGGTGTCACTGGCATTGATTTCCTATAAGGAATCACCAGTTTTCCCCACAGAGCAGTGTGATAGGAATTATTGACTCCTACAGGCACAGAAGGGTTTCTTTGTTGGTCCAAATCTCTCTGCCTTTGGATGCCCAAATACCTTTTAATACCTAGAATATGGTAATAAGCATTTCTAGTGTTAGTAAAGGACAAAGTATCTAAAACCTGTTTGAAGATGGAGAAAACCTGCTCTTCAGGCATGAAGATGACAAAAGGAACAGAGTATGATCAATCTTTCTTTTAATCTTTTAAGATGTCTGCTCCCATCCTGGGACAGTGAGAGGTACCATAGTAGGCATGATGCCTATAAAGGTCATTCTTTCTCCTAGTGCTTTTGCAGAGTTTATAAACTAACAGATGTAGATCAAATTGGGCCAACAAGTACATTTCATTTGGCCCACACTATGATTCAAAAAAATTTTTTAATTAGTTACCAACTTTTAAAAATCAATAAATTTAACATAAAGTTCATATTTCCAGTTCCTCCAGTTGTCTAGAATAGCATCAGGCCCTTTCATCTTTTGCTGACTCTGTCTTTCACTAGATTTTTTTCCTGCACTTTTTTACTGTGGTAAAATATACATAACAAAATTTATCCCCCATTTTGTATAGCTCTGTGGTATTAAGTACAACCATATTGTCATGCAACCATTACCACCACTTCATCTTACAAAACTAAAACTATATCCCTATTTAAAAGAATTTTCCATTCTACCTCTTTCCAACCACTGGCACACTGCTCTCTGTCTTTGTGAATTTGACTACTCTAGGTACCTCATATAAAGTGGAAATGTATAGTATTTATCTTTTTGTGACTAGCTTGTTTCACTTAGCATAAAGTCTTCAAGGTCCACACTGTGGTGTGTGTAGAATTTCTTTTCCTTTTAAGGCTGAATGATAGGTCTCTATGTGTATAAACCACATTTTATTTATCCATTCTTCCCTTGATGGACACTTGTGTTGCTTCCAGCTTTTGGCTATTGTGAAAAATGGTGCTGCAAACACGGGTATGAAAATAATTCTTCAAGACTGTTTTTTCAATTCTCTTGGGTATTGTTTTCATCAGCTTTTTCATCACTGTGACCAAAATACCTGAAAAGAACAATTAGAGGAGGGAAAGTTTGTTTTGGCTCACTGTTTCAGAGAATCTCAGTCCATAGATGGATGTCTTCATAGTTCTGGGCCCAAGATGAAGCAGAACATCATGAAAAGGGCATGGCAGAGAAAAGCAGCTCTGGAAATCATAACAAAGAAGCAGAGAGAGCTCTAGTTACCTGGGACAAAATATAAACTCCAATGTCACTCCTCCAGTGACCTACCTCCACCACCAAGCATACCCTACCTGCCTAGAGTTACTACCCACTTAATCCAGATCAGTGGGTTAATCCGCTGATTTGGTTACAAATCTCATAATCATTTCACCTCTGAATATTATCACACTGTGTCACACATAGATTTTGGGGGGACGTCACCTATCCATTTCATAAAAGGTATATATCTACAAGTAGAATTTCTGGATCATGTAGTAATTATATTTTTAATTCTTTGAAGAAAATGATACCTGTTTTCCACAGCCGTTTGGATTTTTGTGCTGAATGCAGTCACATATATTAAACTGCTTAATCCTGATAAAGGTGAATTTTTTCTCTTGTGAAAATTAAACTATTTAAATATCACATAATAAGAAGTAACTGAAGTTAATCATCATGACTATAATGTGAACTAACAACAGACCAGTAAGAGACTTAATTGTTAGAAAATTCTGTGTGTGCTAGCTCCATAGTTACACATTTTAAATCTCCATGAAAGAAAAATTTCCCCCAAATTACCAAATTCACTGCAAGGTGGAAGAAATCTGGAAAGAATTCTAAAAGAATTCAAAGAAATTGTTCAAAAAGTTGATAAAAGATACTTCACTTTGAATACTTTTTTGTTGTTGTTGCTGTTGGTGGTGGTGGTGGTGGTGGTAGTGGTGGTGTAAGAGATTGAACTCAGGGCCTCACACATGTCAGGAAAGCACTCTATTGAATATTTTAAAGTAAGTTATGTTATGTTTTCAAGGAAAAACACATTACCACAAGAAAAATGTGAATCTTAAAAATAACTTGTGCTAAGAACTTACTCAAATCAATGATAAAAAAACAAATGGTCCAAATCCTAAAATGGTCAACAGCCTTAAATAGATACACCAGAAAAGAAGATCCATAAATGAACACATGAAAAGGTGATTAACATTATCAGTTACCTGGGAAATACAAATAATTAAAATCCAATGGCATAGTTCTTCCTACCTTCTATAATGGCTGCTACAGTTTGAATTCTCTTAGACTCATGTTGAAATATGAATGCCATTGCAACCTAGTAAGAGATTGGCCTTTATGAGCCAATTAGGCCATAAGGTTTCCACACTCGTGAATGGATTAAAGTCATTATTCCAGGAGAGGATTCCTGGAAAAAGAATGAATTCTGCATGACTTCCTCCTTTCTCTGTTTTACCCATGCTCACTTGCCCTTCCACCATTTTTATGATACAGCAAGAAAGCCCTCACCAGATGTGGGCCCTTGACCTTGGACTTCTCAGTCTGCAGAACTGTGAGAAATAAATTTTCTTTATAAATTATCCAGTCTGTGGTGTTCTGCTACAGCCACAGGAAAGGGTCTAAGACAATGACTAAGAAAACTTTTAGACAACCATAAATGTTGGGAAGAATATGGAGTGACTAGAAACCTAATATACTGAGATATTTAAATGGTTAAACTATTTTGAAGTTCACTTTGGCAGTTTCTCATAAAGTCAAACATACCCCTGCCTGAAAATCTAGCTACTCCTCCTACAACACTACTTTTAGGCATTTATTCAAGAAAAATGAAAATTTATGGCCATAAAATGACTTGAATAAGAATGTTCACAGTTGCCCATACTGGAAATAATCACATATCCATGAGCAGATGTGTTAGTCACTTTCTGTCACTATGACAAAATACCTAAAATAAATCAACTTAATTCAGGAAAAGTCTTTTATGGCTTACAAAATTCAGAGGTTTCAGTGTATAGTTGCTTGATCCTGCTGCCTTTGGGTCTGAGGCAACACAGTGCACCATGGCAGGAGAGAGTGGTGGAGAAGACTGCTCATCTCATGGCTGATGGGAAGCAGATCAACAGACGGGAAAGACCTAGGTTCTCAGTATTTACTTCAAGAACACATTCCCAATGACAACCATAGGCTTATGATCAAACGTTTAGCACCTGGGATCCTGGGGAATATTTCAGATCCAAACCATAGTAACAAGTAAATATATAAACAAATTGTGGTATATTCACACAAGGAAATACTAGGTCAGTATTAAAAAGGAGCAAATTATTGATACATGCAAAAGAAGCCAGATACAAAAGAGTACATACTATGTGATTTTATATATATGAGACTCTAGAACAGAAACAATTAGCCTATGATAATAGAGGTTAGAACAGTGGTCTCCTTCAGGGAAAATGGGGGGATGGGAAGTTTTAAGTTGTGCAAAAACTTTGCAGGTCTTAGAAATGCTTTATACTTTGGTATGATGGTTTCGGTAGCGTATAAATTTGTCAAAATTCATTAAACTATATAAATAAAAGCTGAGCATTTTTGTATAGTAATTACATCTGAATTAAAAGGAGTATTACAGAAAGACCATCATTCCTTCACTGATTTGAAATGCTGCCTTGTCATTTGTTACTTTTCCAAATGCAATTGAGTCTATCCTAGACTATTAAGTTCTGCTCCCACTGATTTTTTCTTTATACTAACAGGCCATTACCAAAATGTTTTAAACATATAAACTAAAACTAGTATATTTTAATACATTTATAAGATATTTTTCTATCTTTTTATCTTGCCCCACAGTTATTTCACCTTTCCTCTTTCTGATTTTTTCTGTGGCTTACTGATTTTTTTCTCTTCACTGTTCTTCCAAATAAATTTTATAATAAAATTTTCTAGTTCCAGGAAAAAAATCAGATGGCACATTTAAATTGCTTTGGAGTTCTAAATTAGATCTATAATTCCTCATATAAAACCTCATCTTTATGAGGTTGAATTGTCCTATTCCACAATGAGGCCTATCTTTCCATTTTTTCAAGTCCATTTTTATGAATTCATAATTATTTTATGTTCTCATCTTTTGGACATTATCTCTTAGATTTATGCCTTTGTATTTTGTGTGCAGTAATAAATGGGGTCTTCTTTTCCATTGTGTCTTTGCACATAAAGTTTAAGCCCAAATGCTTAACACTTATTTTCAAGTAAGGTCAGCAAATTAAAATATGTGTGTGTGTGTGTGTGTATTGTACTACTTTTCTACTTTTCTGTAGGTTTGAGACTGTTTTCAAAATAAAAGATAGGAGAGAGTTTAAAAAATCAGACAAAGTGAATTTAAATTGTTTAAAAGTACAAAATGGGTAATAAAACAATAAAGCAAATAATGATCAAAATTCAGGTAAGTGCCAACTCTGGGAATAAAGATGAACTTGTGATGAGGGAGAGCTTCACGGAAGGCTCTAGATACTGGCAGTTTTTCATCGAGATGTAAATGTATGAACTTTCCTTTATAATTATTCATTAAACTTCACATATAAATTCTATGCATTTTAATGCATGTGTATTTCACAAGAAAAAAAAAGATACAACAGTTTGATGAGGTATATAAAAATACTTTCAAAGAAAAATGGTATACACTTTCTAAATATTATTATTTTTTTAAAAAACTGCTTTTGCTTTATAATAAGCAAAAATAAGTAAGGAGGCTTTTGTAAGCTGTTTACTTGAGATCAATCTATCAAAAGGAACTTACCATGGACTAATTTTTAATAATGACTATAATAATGACAACTTATTTTTACATGACACAGTTCTTACATAACCACCAATTCTAAGTCTTGTTTATTTTCATACTAGGTACATTTTTTTAAATAATTCTTATGAACTGCAATAAGATTCCCCAATATCATTTTGGCAGATATTCTAGTATATGCAACCTAAAAATTTGTTATAAGAAAACTCTGGGGGCTGGAGCTGTGGCTCAGTGATAGCACACTTGCAAGTGCTCTACCACTGTGTGAGGCACTAGGTTCGAGCCTCAGCATCACATATAAATAAATGAATAAAATAAAGGTCCATCAACATCTAAAAAAAATTTTAAGGAAAGAAAACTCTGAATGAAAGTCTTATAATTATTCAAATATTTTACATAATTTGTAATTTTACCTATTTTCTATAGTTTTTAAAATTTCCTTAATAAGGTTTCACAATATGTTTTGTGAAGCCCTCAAAGGCAATAGTTGGTCAGAATTTCACCTTCTCTAACTTTTAATATAGTCATTAAACCACTTGATTGTTATCTGTGTCATCAAAATCTAAATCATCTCTTTCTTCATTTCTTTTGCAGCTTCTCCTATGGTTGGAACTAGATTATTTCCAGTATTTTCTGGTTCTTCATTAAATGGAATGACAATGTTTTCTTTCTTTTCACATTTTGCACAAATTTCAAGTTCAAAGGCATATGGTCTACACCTTATGTGGTAAGAATTTTTTTGTAAACGTTCAACACATTTTTCAGATTTTGATAATGGTTTTTATTTGCTGTACACGCCATTCCAGAACTTTTCTACAGGGCTGACATACTTACTCCATCATGAAGTTTGGGGTTGATTTTTTGGGGGGGTCTGAGCATACTTATCAAACTTGTCATTTTTGAAGCTAAATGAATTCTGACACTTCTGAGACCTGGAACCAGCTACATTGTTCTTCTGGAGCTCATCCCCCAAATCACAACCACTTTGTGAAGATTATAGCTAAAAAGTTGCAGGAAAGACCAGAGATCCTCCCCAGGTGCCGATGCTTCTCTCAGTGATCTAAAGACATTTTTTTTTTTGTAATTATTTCTGTCTCTTATGTATTTGAGCTTTCTTGTTTTTTAAAGTTTAAATTTAGGTAATAGTTTGAATATCTTCGTTTTTTTTCATATCCAGTTTTCTTTTTTATTTCTACTCTCTTCTTATTTCTAAATCATTACTTATAATTTCATTTGATTAAATCTTTCCTTCTTTTGGTTTAATTTGATATTTTGTTTACTATATTGAATATTAAATTCACTTATATTTATATTTTCATTTTTTATGGCCTCAGGTATTTAAAACCACAGAATTTCCTGTGATAATTGTTTTAGCAGTGTTACTGATTCTAAGTTTTGTTTTCATTATTATTTGCAGGGGATTCTACAATTTAACATTTTACTTTTCCTTTATTCTAACAAGTTATTTAATAAACTGGTTTAAAATTACTAGGAATAAATGAATTTTTAGATTTTTTTTAAAAGTCTGTTATTAATTCCTAGTTTTACTGCATTATAATCAAAGAATGGCATTTGTGTATTTTTGTCCTTTGGAATTACTTGAGGTTTTTTTTTAGTGGCCAAATATTTGGCCAAGTTTCATGAATGTTCACTTGAAAAGAAGGTAAATTCTCTTTTATATCAATATAGAATTCAATATTGCTTTATAGAATGTATTCGTTTTCCCTCCCCATTTACCAAAGAATGAAACACTCAAATTGTCAGACAGTAGAGGACAATCTCTAGCATAGAAGATAGAGCCCCAAATAAAGATATCTGAAAGGATCCACAAATTCTACAGGAAGAATAAAACTATTTGCATACACTGGCTTCCCAGAAAACTGTAGATAATATCTTCAGCGAAATAAGAAAGAAATGTGTTTCTGAGACAAGAATAGATGTCATAAAAAATAAATGTTCTGAAAAACACCAAAGAGCCCTTCAAATGAAAAAAGATAACAGCAGTGATGAAAACTGAATAGATGGGATGGAAAATAAAGTCAAAGAAATTTGCAAATCAAAACGGAGATCAAGAATAGGAGGGGGGAAACCCCAACAGATATATGTGGCTCTCCTGAGAGCTTGCAAAATTCCTGAGGTATTAAAAAGAAGCCCCTCACTGGCAGAAGGTTACAGGGCAAGGGCCTGCCATGGAGCTGACATAGCCACAGAAGTCCTCTCTCAGCAGTTCTTCTAATCACACTAGAAAGATTTAGACATGTCACTCATAGTAGCAGGCAAGAGTTTATTGAAGGGATAGGAAAGGAAAAAAGAGACACTCTCAAGGGAGAGAGTGGGTCCTCTCAGAAAATAGAAGAGTGGTGCATCCTTCCTGCCGTCTAGTTTTATTAAAGGTCCTAGGGAAGTTTCCAGAGAGTTATGCCTGATCCACCTCTTGGCTTTTGACTGACAGCAAGATGACATCAGACATCTAAGTCCCCACTGCACCTGGTAAAGGTCCAGGGCAACTCTAGGTCACTTTGGCCTAGGCTGACCAGCTCTAATTGGAACTTGTTCAGATAGATTTTATGGTTAGGGGGAATTATCCTTATCTCCCTGAGTTCTGGAACCTGGTCTATGTAAGAGTCATGAAAGTCTACCCCTTCAGGTAATTTGTGTTCTTATTCACATTCTATGGCCTACATTTCTCTTACAGGTAACAGGTAGTTTGATGAGGCATACAACATATCCTATTGACTTAAGCTAAGCAGGGCTTGCAGGTAAATTGCTTTTTAAAAGAAAGCATGTGGGGGTTTACACAATCTATAAATAAACTGATTTATAGATTTATTTCCTTAACTTTCTATCCTCGCTGCTCACATCTGTCTGTTCCATATCGGAATGAGTTGTTACAAAGATTCACAATGGGACAGGGTTTACTGGGGCTCTCCAGGGAGGCTAGGCAGGTAGAGAACATGCACCCTGATGCAGTCTCCTCTTCTACAGTTCTGCCTGCCTGGGGTGCATTTCCTCTGTGTGCAGGACAGCCCTTCTTTGGTCTGGTATCCCTCTGGGCACTCTTTCAGAAGCACCACCCCACTCCCTTTTTACCATTAAGACCTATTTCAGGCTACTACCACAGCTAGGATTGCTCAAGGATGCTCCAAGTTCCTAGTCTTGAAACCAAGACCTTCATCTTATTCCCTATCCCCAGCCATTTCTTAGAGTGCCAGCTCCCAATCTTTCCAGTACCACCCATACAAACATTCACTTTGTTTATTTTCTCTCATAGTATGACTTAAAGTCCTTTTAGACAAAGTTTCTCAAAAAGGAGCTATAACTGTGAGCAAAGCTTTAGAAATTGTTTTCTCTAGGTTAAGAAAGCCCACCAATACTTAGAAATACAAAGGCCAACCTCTCCTTCTGTTGGAGAGAGAGAAAATGCCTTCATTTTTTCAGATGAGTCACTGTTCTTGAGGAACAGTCAGAGGTTACTTGCTACAGCAGCAAGGATACCAATGCAGGTTTAGTTTTTACAGCCTAGAATAAGATATGGAATTCCATGTGGCTCTTAAAATAAATGCAGTAGAAAACTACTAGGATGTATTTTTAAGTGAAACTCCAGGTTTTGCTGTGCTGGAGAAGAGTGTGGCCATGAAGTCTGACTGCTTTGCTCAGGGTCCTGGCTCTGTCACTTGTCATTTGTGCTTTGTGAGTGTTTGGGCATGTTACTTTATTTTTCAGTTGCCCAGTTTTCATACCTGCAGAAGGGGATTAGATGAGGTTCCTCTACAAATGCAATGAGTTCATGTGTTTAAGTCCTGAGAATAATGTGTGGCATATAGGAAGGGCTAAATAACCAGATATTATTATAATATGCTCCCATTTCTGTGAAAAATGTAAGATGTAATAAGGATATAAATTCATTCACACTATTATTCAGAAATAAGATGCTGTAATTTGCTATTGCTGCTGTTATATCATGGACCGCAGACTGAAAGGCTTAAACAACAGAACTTTATTTTCTCATAGTTCTGGAGGTTGGAAGTCTGAGATGAAGATGTCAGCAGGATTAGTCTCATTCTGAAGACTTTCTCCTTGGCTCGCAGATACTGTCTTCTCCCTGTGTTTTCACATGGTCTTTCTCCTGTGTATGTTTGTGTTCTAATCTCTTTTTATAAGGACACCAGGCACAGAGCTAGGGCCCACACTAAAGACCTCATTTTAAAATTTATTACCTTGAAATACAGTCACATTGTGAGCTAGCAGAGCTTAGAACATTAACATGAATTTTAGCAGGACACAATTGAGCTCATAATAACAGAGAAATATAAATTTCCTTATTTGTTAGAGCCAGTCTGTTTTTTTTAAACCCTGAGTTTCTTCCTAGTGTTTGTTTGTTTGTTTTAAGAATTACTAAAATACCAGGCTGCTATACAATGATCTTTTAAGCAATATCATTTAGGAAGCCTTGAATCATTTTTGGATAATAAGGCCAAATGTCTTCACAGCTTCTCCCATTTCCTGATTCTGTCTCTAATATAGTGACTAAGTATATAGGGTGAGGACTGTAGCTTTCAGATCCTTATGGTGGGGAAGTATTGAGGTGCTCAAGCATGATGCCTTCTACTTCCTGTGGTAGTAGAAGGACACGTCCATGCACTTGGACATGGAAGACTCCAACCAAGGTTATAAAAGATAAAGTTCTCTTGGGTTTTTCAGGGTTCAGTAGCTCTCCCTGGATGGCTAGGCCTCATCTCAACTCTTGAAAACCTAACAAACCCCTCTGAAACTCTGTCTTCCTCCTCAGTCTCATTCTGGACAGTTGGCTTAATAATGGAACAGGTAGGAAAGGGATGGTAGATGATTCCACGACTAGGGGAACCAAGAACTGAGGAGTCAGGGATTCCAAATTAGTATGCAGAGAGCATAGTAAACATGAGTTCCTGAGCTGGCATCCATCAACCTGATGGGACTCAGAAGCACCTTCTCTAAAAAGTATGAACACTCCAAGTCAATCAGCAGTAGCTGAGCACTGCCAAGTAACTCATCTGGCATAATGCTGAGAAGAGAGCAGGGAGTCAGTTACTTAAAAACTACAAGAATTACTTTGACCTTTAAACTGGGTAAACATGTCCGAGAACCATGGAATAATATGATGCCAGAGATAGGGAGTCATCTGTGCAGTCAGCAATGAGCCTCACTTACCAACGGGCTCCTTTGATAATTCTGCTTCCAATTCCCCTACTGTTTGGAACCAGTTGTGTAGATTCCCTATCCCAGGCCTTTGACCACTAATCAAAACTGGGATCAGAAAGGTATATGTGCCTCTGAGGAGCAAGTAGCCTGGCCATATATAGAGAGAAAGGCAAGAAGTCTGTTTCTGACACTGAGCATCAAGTAGATATGGGGCTGAAGTTCAGATACCCAGGGTATCACCATTTGAAATCCAATTTCCTGAAAGATTTCAAACTCCTTTTATCTCTCTGCCCAGCACCCCCCACCTCCTGCCACTCACCCTCCCGGCCCCACCCCCCATCCCAGCGAGGCTCACATACTGACTAGGGCAGAAGTTTCAAGCTGAAGGATTTGAAGGATTTACCAGATGGGTTGGAAAGGCAGGGGCACTGATAGCTTTTAAATCAACATCCATGAATTAATCATTACTATTGCTAGCAACAGAGATTTAAAAACACAAGCATTAAAATCTATTTGAGAATTTTGAGTGGATAATAGTTACTGCTTAGGATTTAAAAAAGAAAAGAAAAATTCAACACACCAGAGTCTGCAACTACATTGAAATTGATTTCTCTCCCAGGGAGAAGTCAGAATGTTTGTGGTCCAGTGTTGATCTACAGGCATCAAATTCCCCTGACTTCCCCTCTACTTTCCTTATAGTATGGCCCTTGATAAAGATTCTCTCCTTGACTAAATTCTACTCAAGTTTCTCTGAGTTCTTTCTTAACAAAGTCTGATGTGAACTTTTGTGTTTGTCTTTACATTGTTCAATTTTAGCAAAAATCCTGCTAAGATGGTTTGGATAGACTACCCCACTCTCCATATATGACTGATCACCCTCAGTATCAAATTAGCTTCCTCAGCCTGTACCCTTCCCCAGGTAATGTCTGATCACCCTGGCCTACCCACAGTAAGAATCCTGTTAGTTCAGGTTAGCCAGACTCTCCCATTATTCTCTCTGTGTTCTCATGGCAATTTCCCATCCCCTAAGCCCAACCCCAATTTTTGGCTACAAATTCCCAATTGTCCTTGTTGTTTCCTACACCTGCTACGATGTGTCAAATTAAGTCTCTTACATTTAACGAGTGTTACTGAATAACTTTTTTCTCTTATACCTTCATCTGTGAGGTCTAATTCAGCAACTGTGTTTCTAGGCAGCTGATGCAGAAAGGAAGGAAGAAAAAGCCAAAGGCATGCTGTGAGTTTCATCAGGAAGGTTCCTGAATGTGACCATAGGACATTTCCTCTTATATTTCTTCAGCCAAACTTTTGTTCATAATCACACATCATCATAAGGAGGCTCAGAAATATGTTCTTTAATTTCTCCAGCCCGGTGCCCATATACAAAAACCCACTACTATTGGAGAAAGGGAAAATGGATGTTAGGGATAGTTTCTGCTGAAGAAATTTCAATGCAATGTCTAATTCCTTTCCCTGCCTCTTCCTCCTTTGCATTAAACCAGGGAAGTTAGGAGGTCTTGCTTGACATGCTGAATACATGGAACTCTCTGGGAGAAGGAAGAGAAATTGAAAGCAAAAGGAAAATTGTACAAAGATTTCTATTTTTCCCTCCACTTACCATCCAGTGGAAATATTATACAAGAAGCAACAAACAGGCAGGTTTTAACCTATCTAGGAGGGAAGATTACAGAAATACAAAACATGCTGTACTGAGAACAGGAATCATGTCTTCACACAATTATATTTGGATACCTAGAAAATGACCTGTAATGTATGTTAGCATTCAAAAGAAAATTTGTTGAATTGGTGGGAAAAGACTAATTTTTTAGGAAGTGACAATGTAATGACATGGAAAAAAATCCCATGTTTGGGGCTCACATACCTGATCAAGGTGTAAGGAGATGGGGGTATTATATAGCCCTGGCCCCGGAGGAGGATGCTGACTCTTCCTTGTAAAGTGACCCCTTGTTTATCCAAAAGGAGAAACACGCACATAAAGCAAGCCAATTTGATATTGCTGAGCCTTGCCCTAATGGTACAAATGCCATTTGTCTGATACAGCTGAGAAGGTTTTGTGAATCTGGGCTTCTTGCCAGACATCAGCATGTAGTTGTTGAAGGTCCACAGATTTCCTTCCAGAAAGAGTCATTTCCCTTTTCAGCTAAGCTGTTCTGTGGGAGAAATAAAGTTCTGTGGCTAACACTGCTTCATTCCTCTCCACCACTGCGGGTTGGTGCAAGTCCCTGAAGTTGAGATGGACAGCAGGGGACGTCCCTTAATGGAAGCTTCAGTATGGGGAGTGGAGGGCAGATTTGGGTGGGGAGGGGGGCATTCCCAGAATGACTCACGACGTTTTTCCAGGAGTTAAAGCCAGAGAAATAAATGTAATGCCCTGAACTATAATGAACAGCTCTCTGTGTGTTGAGATAGAGCTCTCTCCAAGTCACCATGTCAAGAGGGAAAAGCTAGAGACAGAGAAAGCAGTATGTGTTGTATGCTACAATTTGTTCAGGGGAAAAGAAATATGTGAATATACATAAATATTTATAAATTTGAAGGCCATCTCTGGGAAGACACTCAAACTGTTAATCATAGTTGTTTTCACAGAAGGGGTTCTGTTACTGTGAAATGTTGAATGAAAAGAAAACTTAATTTCCACTGTACATATAACCTTGTGTGGCTTTTCATGTGCACAGAATACCAATGCAATATACAAATAAGTAAAAATCAGGAGATAATAATAATAAAACACAAATAAAAAGAAAAATACTAGAATTACTTCTTGAAATAAGCAGGCTTGAAGGAAGAAGTGGCAGATAGGATTGCAAGCCAAGGGTATGAGATGCAGACAAACCAGAAGCAGAACTACAGTGCAATGTGAGCAAGCCACGAAAGCAGGTGGATGGGTATGTCAGAGAGGGGGAGCTATTCTGTAAGGCCTGGAGTTCAAGGGCAAAGAGCATGGATGGGATCAGACTCAGGTGTAATTCAATCCACAGTGAAACCCCACTATCACTCACTCAAAAGGGTCTAAAAAAATGGAGTCATGTCATTAGGAGATTAATGGAATATAAAACTGTGGGGAAAGTTCTTATTGTGAGGAGCTCTCCAAATCTTGACCGTATTTAGTGCTACCTATGACAAAGACTCCCTTTGATCAAACCTGGTTCATGCTCCCCTTTTCCCACTTTTTGACTAGGTCCCCTCTTGGGACTCTACCTTCAGCTTATTTATCTTAGTTTGAACAAGAATCATGCCAAGTCAATTTAATGAGAATGTCTCATCCTTAGTATCGGATCACTCTCAATATGTGATAAAATTTCTCATTCCTTCCCTCAGCATCTTATCATGCTGGCCTGGATCAGCAAGCACAGGAGGGCACACGTGGGGTTCTACACATGCTCCATCTCCTGATTACACCTGCCTACCTGTGGTGATGCCTCTTCCTTACACCTCCACCCACCTTTAAGGCAACACAGTTTCCACCTGAAGAGCAAGATCTCACTCCCCACACTATCCCTTTGTATGGCTCTAGTACATTTCCCAATGTACCCGAACAGCCCCTCAGACTTCAACAGGATGGTGGTGAAGCTCCCAGTGATGAAGCCCTGATCCAGGAGGGACACTGGCATTCAGATGGATGCTGCCACTGGGTCAGGCTTTATTTGCAACATCCCCACCCAAGACCTTCTGTTCCCTTCAATTATGCACCTGTTAAATCAGGCATCAACACCCATGTGTCCCAAGGACAAACACTAATTGTCAGGGACCGTGCCCAAACCCACAGCAAGCAAGAAGCTCCCTCCTTTGCAGCCTCGTAATTAGTAGCGTGCCTCCTTTTTTCCTGGGAGCCAGTATGCTGCATTGCTGTGCCCTGTCATGTTCAGTTTATTTCCTGCTGCTCCTTGGGGGCTGTTCTGAAAAATGAAGGAACCACAGTACTAGTTTCTTAGCTTTCATTTCTCCATCCCTCTGGGGGGGAACACTTTCCCTCACACATGCGGGATGTGCACAAGATGCAGAGATGATTCTGAGTTCTGAGGCTAGATTATGGAGAAATAATCACAGGAATCTCTTGACTCGTTGGAATCCAACTGACCTGGGGAGAATGGCCAAGAAAATCTCAGGAGTTAGTGGCCATGTA
This sequence comes from Marmota marmota marmota, assembly GCF_001458135.2. NCBI lineage: Eukaryota > Metazoa > Chordata > Mammalia > Rodentia > Sciuridae > Marmota > Marmota marmota. Next base: position 3,492,138 of record NW_025999945.1, on the reverse strand, counting down.
CTCTTCATTTCACTGCCCAGTCTCATTAGCTCTCAACATCTCTCTTAACTGAGGAAGATAAAAACTAGAGCGAGTCCCAGTGGAAAAGGAAGAAGAGATCTAAGAAGGGTGAAATAAAGAACCAATCTCATAGATTTAAATGTGTGTTATGTCCAAATTCATTTTATGGAACAAACCATAGCAGGACTTCAATGTCTTCAGACATTAAAGGCAGTGAGAATGCTACATATTAAACTAACAGAAGACAGTTAAACAACATAACGAAACAAACTTTGAGCCTCAGAAATTGTTATAGAAGAAGCAAGATGGAAGGGGCGATGCTGGCATAAGGGGATACACAAGTGTAGAGGGTGTAGAAGAACATTCCCAATAAAAACAGCAATGTGGCATGATCTCATGTCTATACCATCATATATTTCTATATTATCATGAAATATATTTTTAAAGTCCAAATGCTACAAACCAAGAAAATGCTGCATTCAAGATGTTAGAAAAAAGAAAAAAATCCAAAAATGAAGGACATAGTTGTAGAAGACCAAAATATGCCACCCTAATTATGCCTCTTTAGCATAAGGATTATTTTGAGTTAATCAATCTGAGAATCATCAGTCAAAGGAGAAGCTCTGAAACAATGAAAGTTTCTAAGGTAAATTTAGATTTATAAAAGAAATCTCCATTTCTCTTTAACCCAGGGGCATTCTCCAGTGAAATATACCCAGAGCCCTTTCTAACTTTTACTTGTTTATTTATTTATTTATTTATTGGCAGTCAAGTTTGCCCTTTCTTTAAGTTCCCACACTAAAAAGAAAAAAAAAGTAATAAAAGTGTATCTTATGAATTTACCATTTCATCACTATTTTTATTTATTTATTCATTTTAATTAGAGATGACAGCAGAATGCATTTTGATTCAATGTATACAACTGCAGCAAAACTTTACATTTCTATGGTTGTACAGGATGTAGCATCGCACCATATGTGCAGTCATACATGTACATAGGATAATGGTGTCTATCTCAATCCACCATCTTTCCTACCCCCATTTCCCCTCCCCATCTCTCCCTCCCCTCTACCACATCAAAGTTCCTCCATTTTTCCCATGTCCCCTCCATTATGGATCAGCCTCTACTTAGCAGAGAGAACATTTGGCCTTTGGTATTTTGGGATTGGTTTACTTCACTTAGAATTATATTCTCCAACTCCATCCATTTACCTGAAAATACCATAATTTTATTCTCTTTTAATGCTGAGTAATATTAATATTCTATTGTGTGTGTGTATATATATGTGAATACACACACACACACACACACACACATATATATATATATATATATA
>NW_025999945.1:3459977-3490776 GCF_001458135.2 Marmota marmota marmota | reverse complement strand
ATATATATATCTCACAGTTTATTTATCCATTTGTCTAATGAAGGGCATTTAGGTTGCTTCCACAGTTTAGCTATTGTGAATTGACCTGCTATAAACATTGATGTGGCGGCATTATTATAGTATGCTGATTTTAAGTCCTTTGGGTATAGACCGAGGAGTCGGATAGCTGGGTCAAATGGTGGTTCCATTCCAAGTTTTCTAAGAAATTTCCATACCGCTTTCCAAATTGGTTGCACCAATTTGCAGTCCCACCAGCAATGAATGAGGGTGCCTTTCCCCCCACATCCTTGCCAACTTTTATTGTTTTCTGTATTCTTGATAACTGCCATTCTTATTGGTGTGAGATGAAATCTTAGAGTAGTTTTGATTTACATTTCTCTAATTACTAGAGATGTTGAACATTTTTCATATATTTGTTGATTGAATGTATATCTTCTTCTGAGAAGTGTCTGTTCAGTCCATTTATTGATTGGGTTTTTTTTTTTTTTGGTGTTAAGCTTATGGAGTTCTGTATGGATCCTGGAGATTAGTTCTCTATCTGACATGTGTATGGCAAAAATTTGCTCTCAAAATGTAGGCTCTCTCTTCACCTCATTGATTATTTCTTTTGTTGAGAAGAAGCTTTTTTATTTTGAGCCAGAGAATCACTAAGTCTTTGAGGCTGGCCTCAAATTTGCAATCCTCCTGCCTTAGACTTCTGAGTTACTCGGATTATAGGTAAAATCTTCATTTGTGATGGTCTTCCCATTTTTGTGTATATATATATATATATATATATATATATGCATACACACATTTATATATGCAAACAAAAAATCTGTCTTTTGTTATAGAGCCCCCAGAGAAAAACTAGAAGGAGAGACAAAAATGATTTTTCCATCCCGTATATAACAAAAGTAAAAAATACTGAACCTGAAAATAGAAGTAAAAAAAATATATAAAGCCCAACAAAGAAGCATAAACAAATAGGCAAATGTAATGAAGAAAGAAGATAACACAATTACTACATGTAACAGGGACAATTTTCAAAATATTAAACTACATATTTTTAATATTCTCTAAATTATGTCTCTCAGAAGCAAACTTGCCATTATGGCCCCAGAGAACCAGATTAAATGTCCACCCACAGGAAGAGGAAGCATGAACAATGGATAGGTAACAAGAAGTGAAATAAAGAGTCTCTGATTCTGAGAGGAAAGAGATTAGATAGGATGTTAGATGCCAGTATTGTGTTTATCCCTCTCTACCTTTGAGTTTTAATGCTTAGAGGAAAATTATCCCTCAAAGCCTGAAACAAATGAAGTTGGCTTGTTTCTGTTTCCATATGGTGCCTTGGAAAGAGTTCTCCTGCAGGGAGCTCTCCATTAGCTTGGAGGAGAGGAGTCTGCATGGGATGTCCTCATGCACATGGAGGGAAGGCTAGAGAAAGCACTGCTCCCTTCCCCTTACTCTGTGGATAACAAGGACTCTAGAAGATTCTTAAGCCCCCAGTGATGTATGGTGGGGTAGGCAGTTAAACTAAGAATCAATGAGCCAAATATGGTTCCTCATGGTGAGAGCAAAGTGACTCCAGAGTGATTATGGAGGTGTAGATTAGGGTACTCAGAGTATAGACTTTGGACCTGCCTCACCTGTGAACATGTCTCAGCTCCACCTGAGACCTATGAAATAGAATCTCTAGGTGCGGTCCCCAGGAGTCTGTTCTGACAAGCCCTCCAACTGATTTCTATGCTTGCTGAAGTCTGAAGAGTCTGTTATAGACAGCCTGGCTAGGACGCTGATGGAGAAGGAATCTAGACCTGCTTGGAGGGCTTGAAGGAGAGTTGCCATGAAACCTCAGATACCTGCTCTACCCCATGACAAGATGCATCAGGACACATAGCCAGAGCCCACCAGAGAATGGCATCTCCAGGCTGTCAGGACATACTCTACTCCCATTAGCCCAGATACAGATTTCTAAAGTAAGAGACTGAATTATAACAGAATATTTATATCAAGTAAGAGACATAAGCCAGAAGCAATAGCTACACTTTTAACTGGTAGATTTTTTTCTCTTTATTGTATACAATAGAGACTACATTATGATCATTACAAAATACGAATTTGAAAGCTGTACTCTTTTGTATCTGAGTAGACTATGCAAACTTTTTACCTCCCCCCTAACACACAAAATTTAGAATTATGAAATACTGTTTGGAATTGACTCTAGGTACTAAAAATAATGATACAAACATGAAAAGGAGTACTAGGCAGCTACTAACATTTATTATTAATGATTTATTTTCCACACAAGTATTTATGGCTTATTCTTAACTGGTAAGAAGAAAAATAAAATTATGAAGCATTATCAAAAAATTCATTTTTGCAGAGCACTGTATGCATATAATATATATATATATATATATATATATATATGTATATGTGTATATATATATATGTATATGTATATATATATACACACACACACATACACATTTATATTGTATATTTTGTTTATATATACGGGAAAAAGGTTTTAAAAATATACACCAAGTGTATCATGTTTATCTTTGGGGGCAATATTACAACTAGCTTTTATTTTCTTTTTTGTCTCATATGAATTGTCTATTTTTCCTTTAATGAATATAAATTGTTTATGAAAAAAATTTTGCATTTTTTCTTTTTGGTGGTGGTGGTGGTGTGTGTGTGTGTGTGTGTGCGCACGCGCGAACCTAGGGCCTCAGGCATGCTAAGCATATTGTGCTCTACCACTGATCTTACACCCCCTGCATGAATAATTAAGTTTTATAAAAATTTGTTTAAAGATGTTCATTAAAGTTAACTTCAGAAAAAAACTATATTTAAAATAAGGATGGCTAAATCAAAAACATTAACAGCTGAAATTTATTGCATGCTTACTGAGAAGCTTACTGAGTGGCAGGTCCTGCTTTAAGCACTTTGCATGCATTCATTTATTTAAATCTCACAACTGCCTGTGAAGTAGGTATTTGTATTACATTATTTTCAGCTTCTATTTCTATTTGAAACTGTGTCCCTAAGGTCTCATAGTTGGAAAGAAGCAGGGTCAAGATTCTGGCCCAGTAAATGGGGTTGATATGCCTGCACTCTTAGCCAGCAGACTGGATTTGCCATTAACATAGGATAGACCAGATACCATTAAGATCAAATTTCCAGAAGGTACACATTGCATTAAAACGTCTGTAAGATAATGTTAAGTGAAAAAAGCATTAGGCAGAGCTGTGCAGACATGCATGTCTACTTTGCTTTCTCCAGTCAGGGCCAGCTTTCTCTCATTTATGAAAGTGGAGAAAAGTTGCTGACCAATCTCACCCAGGAAGTGGTGAGCATCAGAAGCTCTTCCTTGGCCATGACCTGCTGGACAACTGGTCTTTGCCAAGTTACCTGGGCCCTGTCTGCTGCCCATCCTTCAGCACAGGGATGGTGGGTAGTGCAGGAGACCCCTCTCCTCCAATCCCTCTGCAAATCCCAGGACACATTCTTCAAACAACAGCCTTATAGAAAGGCACACTTCCATCTGGCAAATGATTGGGGCAGTTTTCTTCACTGACTAAAAATTTTTAGTAAAAATTACACACAAACATGATTAAAAGTACTAAGGGAATATATAATGATGATGATAAAGCTGTACCATGTACCACCTCTGATCACACCCCATCTCTTCTAGGTGATCAATTATAATAATTGTATTAATTTTAAACTTTATCTCTTTACCTCCTGCCATGGTGTGGATGTGGATTGTCTGCACTGAAATTCATGTTAAAACTTAATTGCACAAAAATTCATGTTAAAACTTAATTCATGTTAAAACTTAATTCATGTTAAAACTTAATTGCCAATGTAATGGTATGGAGGAGTGGGTCAGCTTTCCTTTGCAACCTGCTCACCAGTGTGAGCCCCAGACTTTTCTACTGGTTTTCATCAATCAGAATGTGTAATGTTTCACCCATTTTTGAGGTCATGGGGGCACCATCTTCATGAGCAGACTGGAGGAGTTCTCTTGCTTGGGGAGCTGAATTACTTACTGTGAGAATGGGTTGCTAAAAAACAAGGGCATCCCTTGTGCTTTGCCTCTTTGCATTTGCCCTTCCTCTGTCCTCTGCGAGTTGAAGCATCTGCCCTTGCCAGATGCAGCTGGTTGAACTTGGATGTCCCAGTCTCAACAACCATGAGCCAAAATAACTCCTTTCCTTTTAAAAATTACCCAGTCCACGGTGCTTTTTGTAGCAACAGAAAAGGACTAAGACACCTTCTGTAGCTCATGATCGAATACTCTTACATCACTGTCTCCTCCCTTCATTTTACCCAATATAGCATTTTTACTCTTTTTGGTTAAATCAATAAACAGAAGCTGTTTTATTGTAGCTACATAAACAATGTTCTCTGTAGAACTAGGAAGTGTGTTTTGACTCCATTTCCTTTCTTATATAGCTTTGTCTTTCTTTCCTAGAGTCCTAACCTTCCCCTCTCCCTCCCTCCCTCCCTCCCTCCCTTCTTTTTCTTTGTGCTGGGATTTGAATCCAGGGACTGAGCTACATCCCCAGCTTGCCTGCCTATCTATTAATTGATCAATTGATTTATCATCTATCAATCTTTTGAGACAGGGTCTCATAAGTGCCCAGGCTGGCTCAAACTTGCAACCTCCAACTTCAGCCTCCAAAATAGCTGGGATTACAGGTGTGCACCCTCACACCTGGCCTAATGTTCTTTTCAACCACAAAAACAAGTTCTATGGTATCAGGTATAGAGTTAAGTACTTTTTTTCTGAGGAGATGAAGTCCCTTCCTGTGGCATCTATCTGCCTCCTCTGATCTGGGCCTGCTCCTTTGCTATAAGTCAAGGGTTTTGATTAAGGCAATTGAGGAAGAATGTTTGCCTCATAGAGCATAATACGTAGCACTTCTCCCAGTAATCCAAAGAGATTGCATGAGAAAGATGAGGACCTCATGAAGAAAGCACGGGAGGTCACGCATGAAGTTCTACACACACTCCTTCTCCTGATTACACCTGCCTACCTGTGGTGATGCCTCTTCCTTACACCTCCACCCACCTTTGAGGCAACACAGTTTCCACCTGAGGAGCAGGATCTCACCCCCCACACTATCCTTTTGTATAGCTCCAGTACATTTCCCAATGTACCCCAGAAGCCCCTCAGACTTTAGCAGGATAGTGGTAAAGCTCCCAGTGATGAAGCCCTGATCCAGGAGGGACACTGGAATTCAGATGGATGCTGCCACTGGGTCAGGCTTTTTTTGCAACATCCCCACCCAAGATCTTCTGTTCCCTTCAATTATGCACCTGTTAAATCAGGCATCAACACCCATGTGTCCCAAGGACAAACACTAATTGTCAGGGACCGTGCCCAAACCCACAGCAAGCAAGAAGCTCCCTCCTTTGTAGCCTCATAATTAGTAGCGTGCCTCCTTTTTTCCTGGGAGCCAGAATGCTGCATTGCTATGCCCTGTCATGTTTGGTTTATTTCCTGCTGCTCCTTGGGGCTGGCCTAAAAAATAAAAGAGCCACACATTATGCTTCAAGGAGGCTCCTTTAGTTATCCTAAGAGGGCCTGCAAGAAACGACTCTTCTAGGAAGGCCTTCATTTCATTCCCAGTCAAAAGCCTTTGTTCTCACAACTCTTTCTGAAGGAAAAAAATAAAATAAAATGATGGTAAGTTTCCAATTTCATATATTGATGAATAAGAAGCTGGAAGGAAATATACCAGTATGTTAGCAGCTCTTATCTCTGGACATAGATGAAAAAATGATAATTTTTCTTTTAAAAACTCTTCTGCATTTTCTTATATTTGAATCTGTATCTACCATGAGATGGTATTTAACAGATGTTTTGAAATACTTAAACATTTGAGAGAAGAGAGCCCATCTTGAGCCTTTTTGGACACATCTGACCACTGGAGTGGTGGGGGCACTGCTCTCCTTTGCAAGGATGGGCACACCAGGATAGCAGAAACTGCACTGTCATAGTTGTCTCTCCAGCACTGCAGCTGTGTCTGGTGCATAACAGGCACTCAGAATATGTTTTGAAAATACACTAACGACTGAATGAGCAGGAAGAAATTCCTGAAGCCTGAGTTGATCCAACCAGCAACTTGGTCATCAGGGAGGAGGCCAGATCAGGCATCTCTCAGCCCAGCTTTCAATGTCTGAGTCCTGAGAGAACAGGATGTTGTAAGTAACAGCGGAAAGAGCTGTCATTCTAACAACAAAGAACTTTGCTTTAGAACTGCACCAAGAATATGCATCAAAGAAAGCAGAGAAAGTGTATTTACTCCCTTGCTCCTTTGTAGACCACCCGTACACTTTGACTAAAGGGGTTTATCCATGAAACACAAGCAAAGCCCGCCCAACTGGAACTGAAGTGCTTTGTGAAGCAAGAGCATCAGCCAGCAGTTTCAACTTGTTTCTGAGCATATTAGTGGCAGCTTAGTTCTAACTACATAGATTGTTCTTATTAAAATTCATCAAGGCACAAGTTGTTTTCCTAAAACATCCTATTTGGGTGGGGCAGGACGGTGGGCATTTCTATTTGTGCTTTTCTCAAGTTCAAAGCTCATCCCTGAGAGTCAGGTGACAGAAGCACAATGGGAAGTGAGGCTTCTCACTGCAGCCATCCTTGAGTGTTAGGTCTCAGGCTTTATTTATCCTTCCTTCTTCTTAATTCCAAATTAACATTGCACAGCTAGGAATGGTGATGCATGCCTATAATCCCAGAGACTAAGGCAGGAGGACCACAAGTTCAAGATCAGCCTCAGGAAGTTGGCAAGACCCTGTCTCAAAATTTAACAAGGGAGGGAGGTCCTGGGGATGTAGCTCAATGATAGAATGCCCCTGGGCTCAATCCCCTGTACCAACCAACCAACAAAAAGCACTGCAATGCTTTATGTCAGTGTTCCTAGAATTTTTACTAAACTCCAGTTTCTCTGGGATTGGTAGGTGCTTCTCAGAAGTGAAGGTGGACCCAGCAAGGTTTCCACATAATGTTCCACAGACCCTGTAATGGTTCATTGGATGTGTCAATGTGGTTAGGCTGTGCTGGCTAGTTGTTTGGTCAAACACTAGTCTAGATGTTGCCAGGAAAGCATTTTGTCAATGTCATTAGCATTTAAATCAGCAGACTTTAAATAGAGCAGATTACCCTCCATGATGTGGGTGGTTCTTGTCCAATCAGTGCTAGACCTTAAGAACAAAGAAGACATTCTACCTCAAGACTATAACATAGAAATTCAGCCTGGGTTTCCAGTCTGCTGGCCTGCCCTTCAGTTTTTGGACTCAAGACTAAAACTTTAATTCTTGTCTGCATTTTCAGCTAACTGACTGACCTTAAGGATTTCAGACTTGCCAACTTCCAAAGTTACATGAGTCAGTTTCTAAAAATAAATATCAGTCTGTCAGTCTTCTCTCTCTCTCTCTTTAACTCTCTCTCTCTCTCCCTCTCTATCTCTTTCTCTGTCTCCCTCTCTCTCTCTCCCACCCCCTCTTAAACACACACACACACACACACACACACACACAAACACACGTCCTGGTGGTTCTGTGTCTCTGGAGAACTATAACAGACACTGACAATGACTCTATCCTTGACCAAACTTTAGTCAGGCTTCTCTGAACACTCCTCTCAACTAGGCCTCATATTTGGCCTAGTGATCCTGGTTTTAGCAAAAACTATTGCTGAAGTTTATCATGAATTCCCCCCTACTCCGGATATCTAATTAATGTCCCCCATATCTCAACCTAACCAAGTTTCTCTTAGTAATTATCTATCTTCTCCCTCACCCTGCTCACGGGCTATAAATCACCACTTGTTCTTGTTTGTATTTGATTTCAATCTCTCTCCTTATCTTTGTGCCTTTATTTGTATGTTATAACAAATACCATCTGTAAGGTCAGGCATGGTGACCAAAAGAAGGCAGATTAAAAGCTGCTGAATAAGGCTTTATTGAGATTCAATCCTGGGCGAGACCCTCCAGTCCAACAGAGTGGGTCGGGGGAGTCGCACCCAGGCTCAGCTGGATTGTAATTTTATCTTTTAGGGCAGGAAGGGAGGGCTTGGGACAGGAAAAGGAGGTTTTTAGAGTCCCTTGTCCTCCTGGGGTTGGTCGAGGGATCTTGCTGAGCTCCATGTCCTTCCAGGATCAGTCAGGAGACCCCGCTGAGTGACAGGTGGTTATCACTGCTTGTTGGCGCCTGATTGGTTGTTGCCTGGTGCTTTGTTCTCTTAGCCACCTCAACCGACCTAACATCATCAATTGGGTAGTTTATAAACAGAAATTTACTTCCTTCAGTACAGGAGTCTAGGAAGTGCAAGATCAAATTTCAGCTGATTCAGTATCTGGTGAGGGCCAATTTTCTGGTTTATGGAAGGCCCCTCTAGTTGTGTCCTTACTTGGTGTAAGAGGTGAAGGTTTTCTCTCATCCCTCTTTAATAATCTAATTCTAGTCATGAGAGTTCTGCCTCATGATCTAATCACTTTCCACCAGCTCTCAACTGTTAATAATATTGCATTAAGAGTTAGGTTTCAACATATGAAATTTGAGGGGACATAAACACTCAGACCATAGCACTTCCATATCATAACAGTCTTGAATAAAATCTATCTTGCCATTTTTAACAGGTGTCTGATAAATAACAATAAAGATCCTAAACCTAAAGCCAATAATAATATACTTAATACTGTTCTGGAGTCAAACTCAATTTCTCATGTGGTTTCTATTTCTTGTAATAATCAGAAATACTGAAAGTTTAAAAAGCACATGGGTTTACCTGGGGTATAGCCAGCACGAGGTAGGGAGAGACTATTTTCATGTGTTCCACTTGGGGAAACCAGAAAGGTGGCAGCAATCTGTGGTGAGGTGGGACCCAGGAGTTGAAGAGCAGGATGGTTTCATTAGGGCAAGCTTCTCTCTCTTGTGGATAGGATGACCTTGGTAAATTCATCTGTATGATCCACAGGGACCTCAGCAATATCAAATTGTAGGGTTGATTGGAAAGCCAGATTAGGTCATTGCAGGTCTGAAGTGTCTAAGAAGCAGCTGGTGATCCACAGGGATGCCACAAGTACTCATTTGGGTTGAGGGAGTCACAGTGACAACTGGCACATTAGACAGATTGTGCCATCATTCTCCTGACAGTCAACACACTCACATAGGACTGAGCCTCAGATATTGTCTTAGGGCACAGAAGCAGCTTCCCCACAACTCCTGGGCAAGAGGCCACAAGACCCAGGTGGGACTCCATTCGTAGACAAGGGTCCAGCAGTCAGTCAGAAATCAGGTCAGGTGGAGCGAGACAACAGGGAGGTCAGAGAAGGGGAAGTCCAAGACTTGCTAGGTGTCTGAAAAGTGACTTAACTGTGGCACACTGATGGATTGAGGCCATGGTGTCCTCCTGTCCCGCTTAGAAATGATTCTGGACATGGGTGGGGCTGCTTTCACAGAGGAATGTCACAGAGACTCAGCAGGGAGGGCCTGGAACAGTGAGACCAAGCCTACCCTGTCTTTCCAGCTCCCCTTGAGGAAACTGCAAACATGCTAAGGAGTGTCTCCCCCTGCAGGGTGGGCAGTTCCAGGAAGCAAACCTTGGGCCTTGCACACACGAAACCCAATGTTCTACCTTCTCCCTTTTATTGCTGGAATCTGTACCTTTTCCTTCAGTGACCTATATCACTGCTTAGTAATGATAATAATTATAAATGCAGCTAAATTTTATTGAAACTTCCCTTATGCCAAGCACATGACATACATAATTGCATACAACCAATATTATTATTTCATGTTTTAAAGATGGGAAAGCTGAGACATATGGAATTAACCAAATGCTCCCAATTACACAGCTAGAAAAAACAATGAGACTGCAAAGAATCTGAGTTGACACTTAACCACCAGGCTATTATTTTAGCAGAAAAGTTTATCCCAAAGTATAGTTATTTTTGCCCTGACCACATTAGACATGGCCTCAAGACGGCTCCTTGTGAGGATGGGAGGATCATTCTGTTAACTATGGACCTAATTACACATCAGGACATCTCTCTGTTGCTAACAATCTTTGGTATTCTTTGGCCCAAAGGCATTGCCAGCCCAAGTTCTCATCTTGTGGGACGGTCTCACTTGCTCCCACTGAGTAGAAATATAGTTACATGCAGTCTTCTTCCAGTACCAAGAGGAGCTCCCCTGAATGCTGAGAAGTAGGTAGGGGGGGAACAGTATCCTTTGTGTTTAAGAGGAGCACTGGGAATAATAAATTATTAGCAGTTTATTATCTACCTCAAATGCTCCTTAGTTATTAGACAGATTGAGGGTCTATTGTAGTTTTGCTTTTTGGAAATAGTGGCATCCAAATTATAAGTATCTGTGGCTTTGGATGAAAAGATCTGGCATTAGATTCTTTCCCCACTGTAGATTAGCTGGGTGACCTTCATTCAGTTTCTTAAATTCTCTATCTCAGGTCCTTCATCAGTAGGGAAAATGCCATATAGGGTTGTGAGGATGGAATGGAATATTTATAAAACAACTAGCTTGGGGATGAACATAGTACATAGATTTTCTCAGTGTTTGTTCTTCTCTTCCTCCTTGTTAAAAAGGTATATTCACAAAAAGGGAACTTGAATCACGCTAAAAGTTCTCAGCTGATTCAGGTTTCATTTAATTTTTTTTCAGAGACTTCTTGTTACTAGGGATCCCCATTCTGATAGGTTCTACTCCATGTGGTCCCTAGAAGGGATTTGAGTTAGATCTCCTTTAAGGGGACCACTGAAATCATTCAGCACTGAGGACAGGGACAACACCTACTCACTGTGCTTGTTCCCTTTTTCCAATTCTAGGGCACAATTTCTGGCCATGGTACTGAAGGAGGCTTTGAGGGATTCTTTGACTGCTCTTTCTTGAATTCACTTCCTTGGATCACAGGGTGATTCACAGGTCTTGTGGGTGGCCTGGGCCTAGATTCTGGTCAGTCTCTACAGTTTAGCTCTGCAGCTCTTCTCTGGAGTCCTTTGTCCAATTCAGGAAGATACTGTATCAGTTTGGACAAGGGGAAACAGGCCAGTTTTGACAACTTCTGATTCAGCATTTATCCCAATGGCTGGTTCCCTATTCAAGAATGTAATAAAATAGAAATGCTGATAGCTAGTATTAATTGAGCCCCTACTATCTACCTGTATATTAAATTAAGTAATAACATCTAATAAGCTCAGACTCTGACTTGATATACAGTAAGCACTTAATAACTTGCTTTTGCTATTGCTATTTTTATTCAATATTCTTAAAACTCTGATGAATATATGCTGCCATCTTTATTTTACAGATGAAGAATCTGACAATTGTTAGCAATAAATAGTATATACTGAGGCCCCCCAGCCAAAAGACAGCAGGACAAAATTAGACCCTATGTTGTTTGATTGCTAAAGCTATTGGCAAAACATTATGCTACTTCTTAAGATGCTGCTGGCCACATGAGCAGAGGGCAGCATGACTACTTGGCCGCATCTATTTCTTCTTAGCTCAATCCAGTAATTCATAGGAACTTGCTCACATGGGCTTGCAAGAGCAGAGTGTTTGCCTCTCTTTTCAATTATGTGTTCAGTGACACAGCATTTGTAGCATGAGATTATCCATGATGGGAATATTTATACCATAGAACTAGGTGAATACTACAAATCAGGCCTTTCTAAATTTTTCTGGAGATATGGCTTACTAGTACACTACTGGTCAAGTCTATTAGAATAAGTCATGAACAATGTCAAGGACTTTCCTTTATGCCTGTGATTTTTAGGATGTGGTTTTCTGACTAAATATACACCATGAAAGGGAAATGGGAATTAACATGATTTGTGTATTAGTTATCCACTGCTGCATAGCAAATTACCCTGAAATTTCCCTGACTTAAAATAATGATGAATATATATCACCTCTTATAGTATTGGGGGTCAAGAATTTGAGAGACACTTTGTTGATTTGCTCTGACTTGCAATTTCTTGTGAAATTGCAGACAAGGTACCAGCTGGACCTCTGGGCATCTGAGCAAATTTGTCTCACCCACATGGTTGGTAAAGTCACACTGGAAGTTGTCTGGAAGCCTCAGGTCCTATTCACTAGGACTTCACCAGTGACTAGACTGCGTGAGTGTTTTCATGACATGACAGCAGGCCTCCTTCAGGGTGAGAACTCAATAGAACAAGGGAGCTGGGTGAGAGGGCACATGCCTGTAATCCCAGTGACTCAGGAGACCGAGGCAGGAAGATCACAAGTTTGAAACCAGTCTCAGCAACTTAATGAGGCCCTAAGCAAGTTATTGAGACCCTGTCTCAAAATAAAAAATAAAAAAAGGGCTGGGGATATAGTTCAGTGGTCAAGTGCCCTTGGGTTCAATCTCCAGCATTAAACAAATGGGGGAAGGGGAACAAGGTAAGAAAGGTAAGAGTTGCAAAGTCTTTGATAGCCCAGCTTCCAAAATCAAATTTTCCATTTCTGCTGTATCCTATTAGTCACAGATCACCCTCTGTTTAGTGTAGGAAAAGACTACACAAGGGTATGACTATTAGGAGGCAAGAATTGCTGGAGGGATTTCGTAGGTTGGCATCACAAAACATATAGAGAAACTGTACACTGTACATCCTCCAGGGATGATAGTAAATCATTTCTCTCCTGAATCCCATGGCCACCTGCCTGATATCTGTAGCAAATAGTGTTTTCTAAGCAATAAAGGAGGATGGCTGTTGGCTAGGCAAACAAATGATAGTGTCTGCTATGACATTATACACTCCCCAGAAAGAAACTCTTCTTGTTCTCAGCAGACAATTGGCCTCTACATGTTTTCTCCCAGCTTATTAACCAGCATAAATCACTCTTGTGTCTTTTCTACTTGGTTTGTACAAGCCAACTTTGTGTCTCTCTAATTGAATAGGCAGCCTTTTCATGGGGGCGGGGCTGGAACCAAGAATGGATCTCTGAGCAGTGAATAAGGGAAAAAAATGAGACATGTGGAAAATAGAGTTTGTTTCTTTGGCTCGGAGGAGACGAGGTAGATAATTGCCTCTACCGGATTTGGTCTGATCACAGTTGCGTAATTCTGAAGTTGCTGCTTGCTGGGTTAATGTCCAGGATGACGGAGGATGTTGTGAGACTACTGCCAAGGGAGTTGTCTTTAGAAGTATTTGAAACATTTTCAGAGCAGTATACAATGTAGGAAAGGGAAGGGAATGTAGTTTTTATATCAAAGTATGGATGATGATTATTAACATTTGATTCTTTCACAACATAAATCTCACAAATGAACTCCGAGGAAGGCAAATATTGTCACCCCGATATCATAGATTCTGCTTTTCACTCAGAACTTTAATATGAAGAACTAAGAATACAAGCAGTTAATAAATATTTACCTTGTAAAAAGGTAAATATAAAGCAGATATAAAGGTCAATATAAAACAGATAAAGAAGACATCACAATCTCCCCCTCTTTATTTCCTCCAAACCTCAAATTAAATGTTTAAATCCAAGGGTTCTCATACAGAAAATATATTTTCCTCCTGAGATAGCTGGATGTGGGACAGAATGTTTGGAATGTAGCTTTCCTCATTCATTTGATTAATTGTACCATCCACTTATAATATGTGTTCTGTATAGAAAATCACACCAGCACCATGTGTATGCCAGACCCTTATTACCATGAGGACAGATATGAGGGATGGGTGCTGGATGGCAATTTCGTGGAAAGAGTCATAATTATTTTGGAAAGTTCTCAAATAGCAATCTCTTTTGACCTGAAGTGAGGTTCCCTTTATTTTTTATCTTCCTAGAAACTGTTAAATATATTCTTGTCAAAATTCCCACTCAGTCAGAATTCAATGAAAGCAATAGATCACTAGGATATTATATGTCATCATGATTTTATTACAAGGATTTGACTTTACACACTTTTTGAAAGGTCGTCACCTACTTTCTAGAGGCTGTCATCTTCATCTCTGATACTGAAGCTTGTATTCCTCAGAGCAGGTTGGGTTGGGAAAGGAAGGGAAAGGAGGAGAAGAGAGGATGGATGTACATCAGAGGAGAACAAGGACATGCTGGAGCCTGGGGGTGACTTGGAGTGTACACAGAGGGCCTGGACCCTATGATACCATACCACAGCCTAGAACTTTGAATACGTGGTGTCCTGGAAACACTGGTGCATTTCTTCATGGAGCTAAGCATACACCTGACCCATGAGCATTAAGCTGAAGTCAGTTTCAAGAAAGGATGGAGTACATGTGCAGCCCTGGTTGGTGTTCCATGTCAACAAGATGACCCATAGATGACCAAGTGTACCAACTGCCGGGTGTCCTGCATAGACCTTCTAAGTGCCAGAGAACTACGGCTATTATTTTGTTCCTACTCTCCAAATGCCTTGCAAATTATCTCTGGTGGCCCATCCTGGCTGAAGGTGAACAGGGAAGGGGTGCCGGGAACATACGGATGCACGGCTAAGTTGACACATTACAAAGCTGTCACACCACTCCATTCCTGGTCTGCAGTCCTGCTTTTCATCCTGTCAGCTAACCATAACTGATGATTTCAGCATCCACTATCCAGGATCCTCATTTTTTTGATTTCCTGTTACCAATGAACTTCTTGTCCACTCTACTTCATCCATGATTCTCACGGTCACCCTTGACCTTCCTTCCCCTCCGAACTGTCCATCTGCATAGTCTCTAATTAAAGCATCCTTCTCTCAACTGCTCCTCCCCATCCAACCTGAGTTCTTACAAACCACACTGTGATCTTTGACCTCAGTAAGATTGTTAGTCTGTTGGCTCCTTTGCTTTCACCTAAAGCATCACCCTCTTTTTCTTTGTTATCCTTATTCTTGTTAAATTCTCTGGACCATCATGGCCCTAAACCTCCTTACCTTTCTGTCTTTTTCTCAGTGTCATCAATGAAACCCCAGTGTAGATGGATACAAACAGCTTCCTTCTCAGGGCCTCCTCTGAGCACCATGTGCTGCTAGAGCAAGTTAAACAACAGGTCTAAGATTGCTGATCTCATTGGGTCTTCACTCAACTCTTAACCCTCTGTCTCCAGTCTGGATAGATAGACAGACATAGCAACATGTATTCTATAATGTTATCAATTTATATAGGTAAATAGTAGATAGATACATTAAAGTATAGATTCACATACAGTTCTAAGAAATCATACAGAAGTCTTTCCAGTACTTTGACAGGTTTCCTCCAATGGTGGTATTTTGCGGAATGATAGCATAACATCACAAGTATATTATTAACAATGATGTAATTCAGATTTTAA
The DNA here is from genome assembly GCF_001458135.2 of Marmota marmota marmota. Lineage (NCBI taxonomy): Eukaryota > Metazoa > Chordata > Mammalia > Rodentia > Sciuridae > Marmota > Marmota marmota. The sequence goes on along the minus strand of NW_025999945.1, from coordinate 3,475,464 downwards.
ATTTACTTCTCCTCATTGTGTGTAACTTCTTTATAATTTATCCCCGTGGTGGGCTGCGCATCCCCCAATACAGTCAAGATGCTAAACAGTTCCAACACCACACAGACATCACCAGGAGCCTTCCGGTTGTCCTTTTGTATCACCCCCTCCTTCTTCCTGCTCCCAGTCCTCATCCCTAACTCTCGACAACTAGTAATCTGTCCTGCATCTCTAAAATTTTGTCATTTGAAAGATGTTATGGAAGTGGGGTCAAATATTATGTAACTCTTTGTGACAGGGATTTTGCACTTGGCAGAATACTCTGAAGATTTACCCAGGTAGTATCAATAGTTCATTCTTCTATTTTTAAAATTACATTACTGAACAGTATTCTTTGGATGCATGTGCCACAGTTTTTTAAACCATTATCCTATTGAAAGACAGTTGTAGGGATTCCACCTTGAGACTAATTTAAGAAAAGTCACCTGTGAATATTTGTGTATAGGTGTGTGTGTGTGTGTGTGTGTGCGCGCGCATATGAATAGTTCTCTGAGATAAATGCTTAAGATGTAGTTTCTGCTGGTTGCAGGTTCAGTATTTTTTTTTTTAGTTGTCAATGGATCTTTATTTTATTTATTTATATGTGGTGAATCAAACCCAGTGCCTCACACATGCTAAGCAATTACTCTGCCACTGAGCCACAAACCCAGTATATTTTTAATGACTTGGAGGTCTTGAACTCACAATCTTCTCACCTCAGCCTCCTGAGTAGTTGGGATAATAAACATTTGCCACCATGACTGGCACATATTCATTTTTTAAAGGAATTTCCAAGCTGTTTTCCAGAGTGGCAGTACCATTTACATATACTCTTTATATGTATATACAGTTGACATTCCCACTAGCAATGTGTGAGTGATGAAGTTTATTTGTATCTTCGCCAGCATTTAGTGTTGGCTCTATTTTTAATTTTAGTCATTTTAGTAGCTGTGTGGGACTATATCTTTATTGTTTTCATTAGCATTTTGTTTTTTTAAAAAATGTTTGTAGTTGTAGATAAGCAGCATGCCTTAATTTTCTTTGTTTATATGTGGTGCTAAGGATTGAACCCAATGCTGCACGCATGATAGGCAGTGCTCTGTCACTGAGCTATAGCCCCAGCCTCTAATTAGCATTTTCTTAATGGTTAATGAAGTCAAACATCTTTTCATGTGCTTATTTGCCATCTGTGTATTCTATTCAATAAAATGTGTCCTCTTATTTGCCCACTTTCTAGTTGCATGTGTTTTTGTTTGTTGGCTTCCATTCTGGATCTTTTCCTTTCATCTCTTAACAAGGCCTTTTTACAGAACAACAGATTTTAACCTGATTAAGTTCAATTTCTTAGGTTTTCCTTTTATTTTGCTATCAAGTCCAAAAACACTTTGTATGGCCTTGTATCCACTGATTTTCTCCTAAGTTTTTTTTTTTTAAAGATTTTATAGTTTTACATTTTATATTTATATCCACCATCCTTTTGAGTTCATTTTTCTCTAATGTGAGACAGGTCAAGATTCATTTTTATTTGTTTGTGTATTTATTTTGCTTATGGGAATTCATACACAATTTGTTCAGAAGACTATCTTTCTTCCACTGAGTTTCCTCTAAACATTTGTCCACAAATTCAGTGGAATAAATCCTTCTAATTTATTTATTTTTCTTTTTTTTTTAATTTAAAAAGATATTCTAGCTCCTTTGCCTTTTTGTATAAATTTGAGAATAATATAAAATTGCTAGGACTTTAATAGCCATTGTGTTACACTTGTATATCAATTTGGGGGAAATTGACATCTCCGCCATGTTGGCTCTTCTGGTCCATGAACCCAATGTGTCTCCTATTTCTTTAGTGTTCTCCCAGCAGCATTGAATATTGTTCAGCATACAAGTCCTGTATGTGTTTTGTTTTCAAATTTATACCTAAGTATTTATTTTTCTGAGAAATTATAAATGGCATTGCATTTCAACTGCCTATCAAGCAAGTGCAATTGCTTGTATGTATCGTGCATTGATACTGAGCTGTCGTTATTTATACGAGCTTATTTCAGATTACTTGAAATTTGCTATGTAAACAACCATGTCAGCTGCACACAGAGTCAGTGTATTCCTTCCTTTTCCATCTGTATGACTTTTATTTACTTTTCTTACCTTAATTGTACTAGCTAGAATTTCTAGAACGTACAGTAAGATGGGTGAGAGACGAAATCATTTCTCCCTCCTGAGCTTAGGAGGAAACCATTCAGCTGACAACTGAATGATTTTTCTTACTGCCAGGAAGAGGTAGAAGCCCAAACTCCCCACCTGATGACAATCTTAGGTGGGCTCCTTACTGCCTGTTGAGGAGGAGTGTCTCAGGTTCCTGCCATCTCAGCAGGGTCTTGGGTGTCTTGCTACCACCTTGCAAGAGTAGGAATCTAGGCTCCTTCCACACTCGCTGATGCTGCTGTGGGTGGGGATGGGAATCACAGTCTTTTTCATGATGTTTGGCTGGGGTGGGGGAAATTCTTCTCCTGCTTTTCTGGACTTTCTTTTTTTCTATTCATTTGACTAAAGATTTGAGGCTTTTTCTTGGGGATGCTTTTTCTTTCTTTCTTTCTTTTCTTTTTTCTTTTTTTTTTTTTTGTTTAACATCAAGTGTCTTGATGTGGCTACTGGATTATTTGATTTCAAATTTGGGATATATAAGGCAGAAAGAAATCCCGAGGAATTTACCACTATGTCATTCCTCCATCCTGAGGTCTCCAGGCAATTCCCCTTCTCTCATCTTTCCCTCTTCCTATGTTTTATAAGATAAAACGTGTAGAGATTTTAGTTGTATTCAGCAGGAGGAATGGAGAAACGTACACCTATTCCATTCTCTTGAAAGCAGTTCTCTCATTGTGGTTTTGACTTGTACTTCCCTAATGCCTAAGAATGTTAACATCTTTTCATGTTCTCCTATGCCACTCTTCAGCGGAACCTAACTATTATTTAAATTCTTCTCAACTTTCTGATGATCGTATGTCCTCCCTTATTAACTACAGATTTCTTCCTTCTCTAAGAAAATTGAAGTCATCACATGGAAATTCCCACCAATTTCTGCCGCCAATTCCATAAACTCATCCCAAACAGCCCCCTTCTACCTGTTCTTCTGCACGGGGTCCTATCTCTTTCTCAGAGCTCTGCACAACTAATTATTGCTTACCTTTTTCACTAATTACTCCTTCTCAGTCAATTTTTTGCATTAACATTTAAATTTGTTCAATTCTTTCCTTGCTAAACAAAGCACACAAAACTCCCCACTCTCCTTCATCTTACCTTATTTCTTTCTTCTATCTCTTCTAAAATTCTTAAAATAATCATCTTTTTTTCCAGTCTGCCTTCTTTTCTCTTCCTCTCACTCAAACAGCTCTTGCTCAGATCAACAGTTACCAAATGCAGTGGACATGTGGACATTTTTTAGTCCTTACCTTTACCTGACCACCATTCTTTCCTTCTGGAAATCCCCTCCTGCCACACTCCTGAGCACCCCGACTCCAGGTTTTCCTCCCACTATTTTTGGATCCTCATTCTGTCTCCTCTGCAGATACTTCCTCTCTTAACAGGCTGTTAAATATATTGGAGTTATTCAAGATTTGGTCCAGTCTCCTTTCTGTTCAGTTATAATCACTCTAAAAAGTCTCACACAGAACCACAGCTTTGGTTATCGACCTTATAGCAAAGACTGAAGCATCTATATTCTATCCAGACTTCATTGAGCTCCAAATTTGTATATTCAATTGCTTTCTCTACTTCCCCGTTCGCCGTCACCATGGTACATCAAACACAGCAAAACCAGGCTGAACGCATGATCTTTCCCCACAAACAGAGTCACCTTCCAGTATTCTTTTTTCCTTTTCCACTGACACTATCACAGTCCAAGTGATCACCATCTACCACCTGGATGTCCATCAATAGTTTTTAATTGGTCTCTCTGCATCCACTCTTTCTACTAAAGACTGTTCTTTATGCCAGAATGCTGAAGCATATAGTGGATTATACTAGCCTTTGCTTATACTCTTCCAGTGCCTTTCCATTGCACAAGGCCCCAAATCCTTTACCAGGCATATAATGGATTATATGGTCTGGTCTCTTCTTCCTGTCCAGCCTCCTCCCATACCCCTCCTTCCTTTTCATTTATGGCTGGATGTGGTAGCACATACCTGTAATCCCAGTAACTTGAGAGATCCAGGCAGGAGGATTTGAGGCCAGCCTCAGCAACTTAAGGAAACTCTGTCTAAAAATAAAAAATAAAAAGGGCTGAATATGTAACTTGGTGGCAGAGTGACCCTGGGTTCAATTTCCAGTGATTGTCAATTAGTGCCTCTCTCATCAAAGACCTAGGAATTAGACGGGAAACCCTGCATCTGTAGAAGAAAATGTAGGCCCAACACTCATAGGGATCAGCTCAGGAACTGACTTCCTTAACAAGACTCCTAAGGTGCAAGAAGTAAAATAAAAAATCAATAAATAGGGGGCTGGGGATGTGGCTCAAGCGGTAACGCGGTGGCCTGGCATATGCAGGGTGCTGGGTTCCATCTTCAGCACCACATAAAATAAAATAAAGATGTTGTGTCTGCCAAAAACTGAAAAATAAATATTTAAAAATTCAAAAAAATCAATAAATGGGATGGCATCAAATTAAAAAGCTTCTTCATAGGAAAGGAAACAAAATATATCAATTAGAAAGGTGTGATTTTCTTCAACCTCAGCAATACTAAGGAGCAGAGAACTGGAGGAAAGACTACCTCCTACTCTAAAGATGAACATGCCCTGCTCCAGGACCTGGAGTTAGAGTTAGGATACCACTCTGCCCATAACTCTCATTTCCAAATCTGTCCCTCATCCAAGGTGTTCCTTGGATACTTCTACTACTGCTTGTCTGATGATTCTGTCCTCTGTCTCCTATTCAGATCAATGAGCAACCTAATGGACCCTGGCATTAGGCCATGAATTCCTTATCAGCATTGCTTCTGTGGCACAATCACACTGAAGTATACTGCTTGGTGAATGCAAGACACAAGTCACAGGATAATGTCCCCCTACACCCTGACACTCAGCCCCTAGAATCTCCTCTTCTTCTGCCTCTCCACCTTTCTATTATCTAGTTGGTTTATGGTATTGTCAAAATAACCATTTTGTGGATATTCTCTATTTTTGTATTCAATGTTAAATTGTCTATTTCTCTTTTCAATTCTGTCAGTGTTTGCTGCATCGGCTTTGGGGTTGTGTTGTTAGGTGTATGTATTTTTACAATGAGTATATCTTCTTGATGGATTGATGCTTTTATCACTACATGATTCTCTTTGTGTCTGTTAAGGCTTTTAAAATTATTATTTGTTCTTTTTAGATATATACATAACAGTGGAGTATATTTTGACATATTATACATACATGGAGTATAACTTCCCACTCTTGTGGTTATGCATGATATGGATTTTACACCGGTCATGTATTCATATCTAAACATAGGAAAGTTAAATCCAATTTATTCTACTATTTATTTTTGCCACCAAGTCTAGTTTATCTGATATTAGTATAGCCATTCCAATTTTTTTGGTTACTGTTTTTATGGTATATTTTTTCTCATCTTTTTAACTTCAACCCTCAACTTAAAATGTCTCTTTTAGATATCATATGACTGTATCATGTTTTAAAGTCCATTCTAGCAATCTCTGCTTTATATTGAGAGTATTTAATTCATTTACATTTAATATAATTACGGATAATATAGGATTCATGCCTTCTATTTTGCTATTTGTTTTCTATATATTCTGTGTCTTTTTTGTTTCTCTATTTCCCCATTACTGATTTTTTTTATACAAAATATATATTTTCTGATGTGCCATTTTAATTTCCTTATCATTTCTTTTACTATACATTTGCTTTGGGGTTTCCCTAGCCATTACAATTGACATCTAATTTATAACAAGTACTTCAGATAATACCAACTTAATTTTAACACTTTACAAAATCTTTGTCTTTATAGATCTCAAATTACCCCTTCCCTATCCATACTTTTGTGGTATTATTGCTGTACAAATTGCACACTTTGGATACCCACCAATGTAGGCTTATTATGGCTTTATCAGTTGCTTTTGAAATCAACTAGAGTAAAAAGTTACATAGAAAATATACATGGAACACTGTCTTTTATATTTATCTATGTAGTTTCCTTTGCTTGTTTTTATGGACTGAATTATATATCTCCCCTGCTCCCCAAATTCATATATTAAAACTGTAATCCCCAATATGATTATATTTGGAGAATATTATGAATTCTATTACATAATTAAGGTTAAGTGATGTCATAACTCTGAAGTCTTAGTCTGATAGAATTGGTGGCCTTATGAGAAGAGTTGCAGGGGGATGTTATTCTTTGTTTCTGTTAGGTGAGGACACAGCAAGAAGCAACCATTTGTAAGCCAAAAAGAGAGTCTTTACCCAAAACCACTCTAACTATGTTGGCACCCTGAAATGTCTACATTCCAGAACTGTAAAAAAAATTAATTTTCATTGTTTAAGCACCTAGTATGTGATAGTTTTTTTGCAGCCCAAGTTAGATACAATCTTAGATACCCAAGTTTGTTCCTGGAGATTCTAGTTAATACACAGATGACCCTTCATTTCTGCCTTGGAGAACTCCTTTAATATTTCTTTGTAGGGAACTGGCAATGACTTCTCTGGTATTTTTGTTATTTGTTTTGCTGTTGTTGTTAATTTCTTTCTAATTTTGGAATGTCTTAATTTCTCTTTTGGTTTTGAAGGATAATTTATCTTTTTTATCTTTCATCATGTTGAATATGTTATTTCGTTGATTCCTGCTTCCATGACTTTTGTCATTAATCTAACTGAGGATACTATTTATGTGATGAGTTGCTTCTTTAAAGAGTCTCTCTTTTTCTTTATCTTTTAACAGCTTGATTGTGATTTAATCTCTCAGCTTTTCCTACTTGAAGTTCATTGGGGTTTTTGGATGTGCAGATTAATTTTTTATCAAAGTTGTCAAAATTTTGACCATCATTTATTCAAATATTCTTTATTCCCTTCCTCTCTCTTTTCTCTTTTTGGAACCCTCATTATGTTCATGTTGGTATCCTCAATGGTGTCTCAGATCAAAATCTTTCTTCTTTCTGTTCATTACACAAAAATTATCCGATGACCTATCTTCAGGTTCCTTTATCCATCCTGCTCAAGTATTCTATTGAGCTACAGCTTTCATTTCTGCTATTGCATTTTTTAACTTTATAATTTCTATTTTTAAAAAAATAATTTCTATTTATTGATATTCTATACTTGTTGAGTCATTAGTCCTCTAGTTTTCTTTAGTTCTTTGGATGATTTCCTTCAGTTATTTGAATATTATTAAATGACTGATTTAAAATCTCTGTTTAGCAAACCAATGTCTGAGGCTGTTATTATCTCCTCCTCCTTCTCTTCTTCTTCTTCTTCTTCTCCTCTTCCTCCTCCTCCTCTTTCTTCTCCTCCTCATTATTACTATTATTATCATTATTATTTTGGACTGTGGATTGAACCCAGGAGGCACTTTACCATTGAGCTACATCCACAGCTTTTTTTCTTTTAAGACAAGCTATCACTAAGTTGCTGAGGCTAGCCTTGAACTTGTGATTCAGCCTCCCAAGTAGGATTATAGTTGTCTGAAGCTTCTTAAAGCACAGTTTCTGCTAACTATGATTTTTTTTATGTATGAGACATATTTTTTGTTTCTTTCTTCTTTGCACATATCATAGTTTTTTATTTAAAATGAGATTCAGCAATTGTCTTTCTTTTCTTTTTTTCCTTTATTCTATCTATCTATCTATCTATCACTGGGCATTGAACCCACAGCTTCATGCATGTTCGGCAAGCACTCTATCACTGAACTATATCACAAGCTGTTTTTATTTTATTTTTGACACAGAGTCTCTCTAAGTTGCTCAGACTAGCCTAGAACTAGATCCTCCTGCCTTAGCCTTCCAAGTAGCTGGGATTACAAGCATGCATAACCATGCCTGACAGCAATTTTCTTGAATAAATACTTCCCAGATAGTTGCAGAATTTTGACAGGGTTATGAAAACATTTATTTTTGTTGATATTTTGCCAACATTATCATGATTTTGTGGAACAGAAGATTTTCAGAGGTTCTTACTCCAAATCATCTCTGCTGACACCACATGGTAGTTTGAACTAACTTCCACCATAGCACTTGTCACAAGTGGCAGTGCATGACCTATATTATTCCCCTACTAGGCTATGAGCTCCTCTAGGGTAGGGACTGCGTCTTGTTTACTCCTTATCCTCCCCTCTAGTACGAAGAACTGTGCTTGAAAAACAGCAAGATGCTGTTGGAAGAAGGAATAATTGAACCTCCAAAGAAGGTAATCATTGAGCAGTTTGTATGTGGTGGAGAATCCTAGAAAAAGCTATTCTTGCATTTCTATCTAGATTGTTCTGGGCACTTCTATTCTGTTATGTCACTTATAATTGGGTGCCTTGAGGCAGTTTTCATAATCATTCGGAGCCTCAGATTTTTTTATATATGCAATGCAGATAATAAAACTGAAGATCATAATATTGTGATCCTAGTATTTCTCAGAGGATCAGATGTGTTGACACATGTAAAACCCATAACAAAGTGTCAGCCACTGCTGCTTTATAATTATGAGTGTTTCGTCTTCTTGATTTTCCTAACTTCAGGGAATCCTTTAGTCACTTTCTGTTTAACTTGAGCAAGGGTTTGGAAATGCACCTGCCAATAACAACTGATGAACAATGGTCTCTGTAGCTTACTAATGAGTGGGAGCTTCCATGAAGGCCTTTTGTAAAACTCAGGCGGACTGAACAACCAAGGTTTTCCATCCCTGGGGCTCATGCTTAGATAGTTCTATGAACAGAAAACACCTGCTCTCTAGTGATACTGGCCACGTGTAGAGAGAGGGGTTGGAAGGTGATTTTCCCATGGTAATTGGTGCATTAGAACTAAGGGTAAGGGTGCAATCCTGAGATTTATCTAGAGAAAAGCAACCCACAGATTGCAGAGGGGATCTGAGACCTTCTGGGATGGGAATTCTGGGGAGAGAGGCTTATCTCCATGTCCTACTTTAAACATTTGATAGGGAAAATTATGCTGGGATCTCTCTAATTTATACCTTTTGGTATGGTTTTTCTCAAAGAAAATTCTTCAGGATTTTTTTTTAAGTTTAAAAGCAACTGATCTAATTCAATTCATAATTAGATAAATGAAAATGCAGCCCAGAAAATTTTGCTGACGTACCCACAGTCACACAGAAAGGGAGTAGCAAAGCTGGGGCTTGATCCACAGTAGGTGTCCGTTGTGACTGGGAGTCCAGGGTTCTTTCCACCTCATCTGCCACCTCCCTGCTAAGCCACCTCCCATAGCACCTGAAAAAAAAAAAAAAACACTCGCTGATTTGAATCATAGGATATCCTTACTTTGTAGATATGTTGTTTCCAAGAATAGACTTATCTGCCATATGCAGGATAAAGAGGGTGTGTTTCTAACTCAGGCTCTGGGTTGAACCGAGGCACCACTTAATCTGTGCATTTCTCAGTTTTTCCATCTGAAAAATGAGACTCTGAATCCACTTTCTCCTTGCCTCCTTTGGTTTTTCTGGGGATGACTACAACAAAGGGTGTGAAGAATTTTTCATTGTAATTTTCCTCAGTTCACATGTCCATTAAGATCCTTGTCAATTGCCGATGTTCATGGACTTATTTGGTTTAGATAACCACAGCCCTAACTCTCTGGTCAGAGGTTTATCCTCATTCTGATTCTTGAACTGTCAAAGAAAGATTGTGCTGGAATGACAGGAAGTTTGTCACTCTCTTCCACTCCTAGAGGATAGACATCATGTGATGTGGATGTCTCCACCTAGGATAACTCTATTCATCTCCTGCCAATGTTTCCAAATACTCACTGGATTCAGAAATCTAAGAGGCATCTATAATAACTCCTACCAAAGACTGGTTTGTCTTCCTCATCTTAGCATATGGTAATTCCAAAAACCTAGATGCCATTCTTATGGTCTTCCATGCCTTCAAACCTCATGCAGTTTACAGGTAGAAATTGTATTCTTCTTCTCAATATCCATACTGCCCTCCTCCTCTATTTAGCACCTATGCCACTTGGTGGTTAAGACTGACTATGTCTCTACCTTCATTTGCCCATGCAAATTACAGTCTTCAGGTTGCCTGGTTCAAATTGCTCCTGAAACCTTTCTGACATTTGCACATGTAGGCTTCTTATAGGGACTATATCCAGGGGTATGGAAAACAAGAATCTGAACATGATTCTTAAAAGCTTTGTCATCCACAATACTCTTCCAATGAGTGTAATTCAGTAAAATTGATGAGATTAGGAAGCTTTCATCTTTTTCTCTGTGTGATTGTTCCAGTAACTTCCATTTAAGCTAATGAATCCATCAGCAACTGGGGATTAATGAGGGTATGAAGACAACAATCAGATCCACTTTCCGGGCATCAGGAATTCGTCTAGACATCATCCAATGAAGTCCAAGCTCAAGATTTTTGTGTTATGACTATTGGGAATGATACTTGTTCTCCTCCACGTGAAAGAAATTAAACTCACAGTCATATCTGTACCTTGTTCTTGAAGTTATCTGGTAGTCATTAACGAAGTCAGCATTAGGGTAAACTGGCACCTAGAAGGTGGAAGAGACAAGGGCCAGGACCTAGAATCATAGAAAAGACACCTGGAGTCCTGATCGAACCTCACCTAAAGCCTGGCTTCCACCACACTTCTCATTTGAGTAAGTCTATTAATTTCCTTTATTTAAAAAGACAATTAAAACACTGGTTTTTCTGTGAACTAAAAAAAAAGCATCCAAAATGAATGAAAAATTATTTAAACCATTAGCTAGTCATGTAATGTTTCCAAAATCTTATAATAAATCTGTTAGCATCTCACCATTACCATCACTGCCAGCTAGTCCAAGGCAGCTGTGTGTCTGGTCTGGACTATGGTACAGCCCCCATTTTACCTTCTTACCTCTGCTGTTGGGCCCTTTAATGTCCCTCCACACAGCAGCCCATTGATAGTTAAAAACGGAAACCAGTTCTGGGTACTTTCCTGGTGGAACTTTTCTAAGTCTTTTGCTTGCTCTTAAAATGAACCCAATTTCCCTTCTCTGTTCTCCCTGTCCCTGCTCTGGCCCTGGTGGGTAGACATGGCACCTGTGTCTCCTGTTGCTTCCTTTATTCTCTCTTCCCCAGCCTCATGCCTCCTTATGTTCCCTGAGCAGCAAGGTCTTTTCCCCTTGCTGTTCCTGCTGACTGGAACACCGTCCCTCTCACCCTTCACCCAACTACTTTATTTCAGCCTTTAAGTCACAGCTCAAAGTCACCTTCTCAAAGAAATCTTTCCTGACCCCTCTCCCAGTTACTCTTTGTCCTCTGCACTGCTTATCTCAATTTGTTATGACCTTTCTTATGCATTGACTTGTTTATTGTCAGTATGTAAGCCCAGAGGCCCTTGGCTGTCTTGTTTAAACTGTGTCCCTGTCTTAGAGCTAGGCTTAACAAATATTTGTTGCACAATGTTGTTGGACACCTGTAGCAAGGTGCTCCCAGAGCAACACCCAGTGATGGGACAAGGCTTGACGTGGAGATCTGCTGGTCCAAGTCCAGTGATAAAGCTGGAAACCTTGGTGTGAGTCATCTGGGAGGTGAGTCAGGTGCTTGGGAGTGCAGGACGGCAGCTAGCAGTTGCTTTGGCCAAACAGACCATGACTTCAGCAGCATCATCCTCACTGGGGAACTTTTAGAACTGCAGACTCTTGGTTCCCGCCCCACACCCAAGCAACCAGAGTCTGCATTGAGCAAGAACTCCCATGCAGTTTTGGTTTGTGAAGTGCTGCTCTTTATGCCCTCGGACATGTACGGCCAGCACTGTTATCTGAAAATCCCTGGGCCAGGAGTCAGGAGCCATGCTTTCACATTTACTGTATGACCTTGAGCAGTATTTTTATTCCCTTTCTGTTTTAATCCCTCTATTACAAGACCTGGACCTATTATTTTGTAAATGATGTCATGGTGATAAAGTAGGATGCCTTGGACTGAGGCTCTCCTGCTGGTCTGTGGCCTTTGGAATTGGGACAAAGCCAGAGGACAAACGAGGGTGGTTGAAGAAGAAATTAATGTGTGTGTAGGTGTGGGTGTGTGTATGTATGTATATACATACATAGTCTCATAGACGACTCAGAGTAAATCTCAGCTAACTTACCTTAATGAAATGGAAGTGTTTGTAATACCCCCCAAATGGAATGGTTTTCGATTCTAGCTGTTCCCCAGGAGTTTAAAAAATTCCTACACCCAGTCAGTCCTCCATACCTGCTATAACAGAATCTCTGTGGGAGGAACCTGGACACTTGTCATCTACATCTTTGTGCTGCTCAAGTTTTAAGGACCACACAAATTAACTGGGGAGGGGGATCCTTAAAATGCAAATTCAGATTCAGGTCTAGAGAGTCCTCTTTTTTTGTGGGAGTGGAACAAACTCAGAGATAAGAAATTTGCTCAAAAACACATTTGCTAAAGAATAAGTTATTCAATGACACTTTTGAAATCAAGTAAGGAATGTTAGGAAGATGTAACTTAAACTGGACCATTGCTGTAAATACAGTTAAAGGTTCTCCTACCTTCTAATAGTACCACAGACTGGGAATCATACTTTTAATGCAAGTGCCTTTGGAAGATATTCCAGATCCAAAAGATTTCACTGACCTAACAGGATTTTCACTGGAGACAGACCAGGGTGATGAGACATTGCCTGGGGGATGGTGGAGGATGAGGAATCCCATCAGATAGTGAGGGAGGGGACAGGGGTTATGCAGAACTAACTTGGTAGCATTCTGTAAAAACTGGAGTTTACAAGGAAGTACACTGAGGGGCCTAGGAAAAGGTTCAGGAGCCCGACTACAGTTTGGCGAATCAGAAACTTGTCATATACAGTAAGTGGCAAATCTTGGACTCGTGCCCAGGTTTTTCCCGGCACCAGAACCTAAGTGCTTCCCAAGCTGCCTCCTGCCTCTTACCCAGAAGGGCAAGGGAGTTGCGAGTGTTCAACAGCTGCAGAGGGAAGGGCAGCTGAGCCCAGGGTGCTGCAGGGAGACACAATGGAGGCCATTGTCAGAGAGCTGGATGAACAGAGGGAAGAACAGGTGTGTGGTGTTGGAGTCAGGGAGCTTCAGAGGGGAGCAGCCAAGTTCTCACAATGAAGGGGAGAGGGAAGATTTAGGAATTGTGTCTTTGGCCTTCACTCAGGGCGTTTCCAGCACTCGTTGCCTTAGAAACGTTGCTCACCATCACTAAGTGCCATTTATTGTACTTCTGGCCAAGGCACAGAGTGCTTCTCTGGGCACAGTACCTGAAATGACCTCCAGCCCCACAACCCAGAGTGTAAAGTATGGTTCCCACATGTAACCTCAGCATAGGGCATAATCATTCCTAGTTTCCTGATAATTAATCCAAGGTCAGAGAAATCCAAGGAGTGTGCCCACGTCTCACATTTAAACAAAGAAAAAACTCCGACCCAGATCTCCCAAACAAATTCTGGGGTGTGTGGGGAGGCTTTGGAGGTTTGCACTGGCTCGACTTTCAATGGCTGTTTCATAGGCAGAGAAAAGGGCACTCGATGGGTGCCTGTCTGGGACCCTTCTGGACAATGGGCTTGCAAAGTCGTTTCTTTCAAGGAGAGATGCAGAATTCTGTCTTGCGCTTGAGGTAGAAAAAGCTAGATGTGAGGCTTCCTCGCTAAGAGCAGACAAGATCCCGCAGGAATCAACAGCCCCACCCGCGGCGCCAGCCAGCAGCTCTACCAGGAGGCTCTTCTGAGTGCTGGGAGTTTCTCTCGTAGGCACCTCCAGGGCTGGTGACTCAGGATGAATCTATCCTTGAGAGGGCACTGCCACCTTGTGGTATCTGCTAAGCACTGCACTTCCTTGACCTGCCAGGGGAGTATATATAGGTCTTAGATCTTTGCTTTCTTCCTCTCCTCTTCTTTTAATTTGACAGGACAGATAGTAAGAATATTTACTCTGGGAACATCAGAAGCGAGGCACTTGTGGTGAGAAGGAGAGCAAGCTTGTATTTGAGCAAAATCTCATCACTTTTGTGACAACCAAAATATATAAATAAATTAGGTCAATCTTCTTGCTGTTGAATTTATTTATATATGTGGAAAATTTTCAGAATCTCTTTTACCTTTAAGAAGGAATACAGATATGGTTTAGACAGTATCTGATATTTATTTTTTTTGCTACCCAATTAGATGTATAGCCCCTTTCCTCCTAGGGAAAAATGTCCCAGCAAGAAGATGAGGTGTCTTGGGGGATATTAGTCTACTGTATTTATATTTCTTTGATAAAATACTTAAATACATTCTAGAATCAACTACTTAGAACATGAGAAGGTCTTAGGAGTCTAATTTCACACCTTTTAAGTTGGAGTTTGTACAACCCTGCTGGTCTGTGACTTTTGGAATTGGGATGAACCCCCTGGAACACCCAGTGCCACTGGCACTGGGTGTTCCAGGGGTTGAAGGGCACCCGCCATGCTCTTGCCTTCCCCCCATGGTCAACTGTTTTAAACAATGAGCTCTAACAGAGCGTTGCATTAATTTCCTAGCATTGCTATAAGAAAATACAATAGACGGGGGTGGGGGGCTTAAACAACAAAAAAGTATTTTCTCCACAATCTTAGAGGATGAAAGGGTGAGGTGAAGGAGCTGACAAGGTTGGTTTCAAGGAGGCTCCCTCCTGGGGTCGCATTCCGCAGCCTTTTCACTGTCTACTTATGAGGTCTTTGGGAAAGGGGGAGGAAGAGAGTTCCCTTCTGTGGTGTCTCTTAAGGACACTCTCCTGTAAGATCAGGGCTCCACCCTCTGACCTCCTTGAACTTTACTTGTTAGAGACCTCAAACCAGCATACAGCTACACTGGGGATCAGGGCTTCCACTGGTGGGAATTCTGGGGGCATATAAATATTCTAGTCATAACAAACACCTTGTTCAAAAAGACAATTTTGATATTTTAGAACCTTTGTCCTTGTCAGAGCCCACTGAGACTGGGGAGACAGGATGGGTCAAAGAGGGTCCTCAGCTCCCAAAGCCACCCAGCCAGGGGACAACAGGGCCAGAGCTTGGTCACAACAGGAGAGTGCATGCATGTGGCCTTTTTCTGGTAGGAGAAAGAATCTAGGAAAAATTGTTCTTAGAAATAATGGTGGTTATTTAAGCCAGCCTCAGCAAAAGCAAGGTGCTAAGCAACTCAGTGAGACCCTGTCTTTAAATAAAATACAAAATAGGACTGGGGATGTGGTTCAGTGGCCAAGTGCCCCTGATTCAATCCCTGGTAAAGAAAGAAAGAGAGAGAGAGAGAGAGAGAGAGAGAGAGAGAGAGAGAGAGAGAGAGAGAGA
>NW_025999945.1:3396858-3459953 GCF_001458135.2 Marmota marmota marmota | reverse complement strand
AGAGAGAGAGAGAGAGAGAGAGAGAGAGAGAGAGAGAGAGAGAGAGAGAGAAGGGAAAGGAAATAAAAGAAAAGAAATAATGGTGGCATTTAAGTTCTCAGGTCAAATCCCATAACTATTATTATCGTTGTTATTTGTGGTACTGCGGATTGAATCCAGGGGTGCTCTACAACTAAACTATATTTCCAGCCCTTTAAAATTTTTTTTTTTTTTATCTTGAGACAGGGTTTCACTAAGTTGCCCAAACTAACCTCGACCTCAGCTTCCTCAGCTGACTTCTCCCACTCCCCAAATAACTGGAATTACAGGTGTGGACCACTGAGTCCTGCTCCAAACCCCAGAATTTTTTTTTGTACTATGGATTGAATCCAAGGGTGCTTTCCCACTGAGCTACGTCTCCAGCTCTTTTTATTTATTTTAAGACAAGTTCTCACTAAATTGCCAAGGCTGGCCTCAAACTTGGGATCCTCCTGCTTCAGCCTTCTGACTCTCCAGCATTGCAGGCGTGTGCCACCATGCCCAGTCAAACCCCAGAAAATTTTAAAAATCCAGAATGGCCCTGAAAGGAGCTATGCATTGAAAGTCAGGACAATTCTTGTGGACCAAGTACACAGTGAAGCTCAGTGTTCATGTTTCATTTATCTGGAAAGAAGGGAAAAAGTTTAGTTTTGAGGTAAGGACTTGCAGAGATTCTGAAAGAAACTTTGGATTATCTTGAAGACTCTTATTATTATGCCTGATTTCACTTCGTTGGACACAATTGCACCATAATTCCTATTTTTGACTTCCTACCCATTTAGCACATTTTTTTTTTTCAGATGCCATGACAAGGTAAAGAGGTGACGGACGTTTTCCTGAGGTAACTGGCAAGGATCTTCCCAGGGTCTCATCCTATCATCCTATCGCCCACTGTGTCAGGCTAACAGCAGCTGTTCACTAAACAGGTATTGGATGAATCCATGAACAAGAGCTAAGTGACAGAGACAGGGATAATGGGGTCACATGGATACTGTTTTTACAAATGAGGAAGTGATTGCTGACGGTGGCATTTGCTGGAGCCTGGCTTGCCTGGTTCGGGTAACCCACCTCTTCCTGTGGCCTTTTCCAAAAGCATTCTGGAGGTCTGTGTACAAGCACTTTCTTTCAGTAGAGCAGGATGGGCTGAGCTAATGGGCCTGGAGTGTGGTGAGGCCTCAGGGGGCAAGTCTGGAACGGCTCCTCAGGGCTCTGTGACGATGCCCGGAGCCCTCAGGTTCTGACGATGAGGCTCCAGCACAGCTTCTGTTGCTTTCATCCTTCCTGACTTCTCGGGGCTCAGATCTCTCTCCTCTTCCTTGTTCTCCTTTCCATGATGTGGCCGCAGTTCTCCTGGGGTGCAGGGACTTGGGAAAACACAGTGGTGCCAGTGGCTGATAGTGTGTGTTGTGGGGACCATGCTGGTGTGCTCCCTCCAAACCCAATGTGTCTGTGTGTGGGGACAGGACACCCTGCTAGCAGGTGGCATTAAGGAGACACATGAGTGAAAGGAGGAAAGAGACTTAGGGGTTCCCAAGAAAGGATCCTGAATTGCTTCACAGGAGCCTGAGGGGGAGACAAGAAAGCAAAGGAAATGGTGGTGGTGGGCTTTCTTCAAATCAGATGCAGGCTAGTGGCCAGGAAAGGAACACTCCACAGAGGGAGTAATGCATTTTTTCTTTATGTTTTTCTGATTGTAGAAGTGATTTATGTTCATTAAAAATAACAACAACAACAATAACAGAGTCTGAGGGTTGTGAATCTGCCCTGGGGGTTGGTAGAATACAGTGGGCCTGAGGAGGTTCTAGGTCTTTGGAGGCTGTGGCCTAATATCTATCAGGTCCTGGCCAAGTGCCAGCCATGGGCAGGAGGCTTTGATTCCTGTCCAAGCTCAGCATCTGTGCCAAGGGCCTGCAGGGAGGTGGACCTCCAGTGGGACTCAGCCACTTCCTTTGTCCCACTTGCCTCAGAGGGAGCTGAGTTCTGCATGCACAGCAAGGTAGGGTGCTAGAGGTGGCAGGAAGGAGGGCACAGGAGAGGCCCTACATGCCGTGCCCATTCCACAGGGAACACAAGATTCCAAAACTGCTTTGGGACCTGCTCTAGAGGTATCAAGCTTCCCTAAAGTCATTTCATGCCTGATGTTTGGACTTGTGGGCAGACTCGGGGCTTTGAAAGTAAAATGCTTCAGTAGGGCTTTGGTCATCTCCATGGGCTGCTGCTAAGCCCTTCCCACCTCCTCCAACCCAGGCCAGGGTACAGAGAGGCCTCAGCCCACCCTTCCTCTTCCAGCAAGCCTCCAGGTGGGCATGACTTGAGCTGAAAGTGTCCCTGGCTTCAGCCTGGCCAACCTGCCTTCCTCCCCACTTCTTCTCTGAGCACAGGTGAGGATTGTGATCTGTTTGCTCTTTTCCCTTCTCTTGGGGACCCAGGCCTGGCCTTTGAAAAACGCTGACACTGTCTACTTTTGCTGTGTCTTCAGCCTCCTCTTGTCTACACCCCTTCTCTGGAAAGGGTCATCTCACCCTCTTCTCTCATCCATGCTGTGGGGGTTAGTGTCTCCAGGGGTGGAATGAATGGCAGGTCCCCAACAAAGACTGATTGGCTGTGGGAGGTGGGTCAACATCTCAGGCCCTGGACCCCATCACTTTCCTGGGAATCTGTTCAGCCAGTGTGAGTTCAACTCTGGTTTAGACACTGGGAGTTTCCTTTCCTGCCATCATTCCAGAGCCTAGGACAAAAATGCTTTGGGGATCCTGGAGTGTGCCAGGGACATTTTATCTCCATAGCATCTGGCACAGGGCATGGTGGAGGAAACGGTGCTTTGGAGAGACTGCCACTTCTCCTCTCCCCATCTGGTTTTGCAAAATAAAAGGATGATCCCCTGTTTTGTGAAAACTTCCTTTCAGTTATGGATATGTGGTCTGATTTTCTGGATGTGCAAAGCTGAGAGGCAGCTCTTGGTCCACAGGGACCCCGAATGCTGTTCACATGACCACTCCCACCCTGTACACTTATCTATTTGTCCCCTCTATTTGATGGGATGGAACTTTCTTCTTGCTTCCATGGGGCTGGACCACCTGCTCTTCCACCGTTAGGCTTCTCATATAGCCCTTCTTCACCCTGCTAATCATCACCATCTTCCTCTAGAGCAATGGGTCCACCCAGGACTGGGCTCTTGCCACACCTTTCCCCTGAAGTGCTGGCTCTGTGTGAGATGCATCCAGACATACATCCAGAGATAAATGGGGACCCCTGCATTAGTGTCACAACCCACAGACACCTGCGCTCTACAGATAACGCATGAGCTGCCACTAACTGGAGAGTCTGTGTACTGGGCAAAGGGAAGAACCACCCTGAGCTCTGAACCCTGTCATTATGGAGGAAGGCAAACTGGTGAGGCCTCATCTTCTGACATCTGGAGCTTTACATAAATTATTCAGATTTTAAAATATTGGCAACTAATCCCCATTTTTAAGCAGTATGCAGGCCAAGCCCCATAGATCCAGGAGCTGGCTCTGACTGATGTGTGCTGGTGGCTAACTCCCAGGGAGTACTTGACATGCAGATAATTTTCTGGCTCTATCTGTGCAGACAGGTCACCATTACTGTCATCTCATTTCATCAGCTGAGACACAGATGCAGGGACAGGGTAAGTCACTGGTGTCACATCAGGATTTAAGAAGTGGTGTTGGAATGCTGGAAGCCTGAGTCCAGCTCCCATAAGCAAACCTCAGGGGTATTCTCCTTTCCATGTAAGACTCAGAGTCCCAAAGGGCCTGGTCAAAGCTTATACCAATAGCTGTGTTTTAATGGGCATTTTCTATGAGCGTGGTAAATACATGTTATGTTGTTCAAGCTTCATACAACCCTGCACAGCCATATTTATATCTTTATGCTAGGGGTCAGGTAACTCATGGGACACAGAGTGACTTTCTCAAGGTCTCTTAGCCTTGGTGTGGGGGATATGATGACTATCTTTCCATGCAGCTTGGGGTCTCTGTATCCCTGTGTTCAACCTAGGGTCAGGCTCAACGGGGCCATTGGGGTTGGTAGATGAGTGTCTGGGGCTTGGCTTCTGAGGCTGATGGACAGGATCTGGGACAGGCTTTTGGCAGGGTCTCGGTCCAGGGTGTCAGGAATGGGTCTGGGTCTCAGCAGTCCCTCAGAGAGATTCACTGGGCTCTGTCTTGCTTGCTCCTCTGTGGTGACAGGCACTGCCATATTCCCCCAGAGAACATCTCGCCACGCAGGGCATAGTTGATGGCATTGATTGTGGGCATCATTTTGGCAACGAGGGCAGGCACCTGTTGTCACAGAAAAATCCAGGAAAGATGCTTTGAAGCCTCTGCTTCTCCCCCTGGTCCAACTTAGATGCTCTAGTCTCCCTGCCCCCCGCCCCCCGCAACTGCTAATCATTTGTCCTTGGTTTGATTCTGCAGCCTTGGAGCTCTCCCTGACTAGCTGGCAGATGATGCATGATTCATAGAACCCCATAGGAATACACTTCCACTCAAAACCTGAGTGTCACCTTCTGACTATTTGTCCCTATCATCTCAGTCTCCTGTGGCCCAGGAGATGTGCATTATAAACACTCAAAGGAAGTGGCAAAGAGAGAGAGACTGATACAGAGGCCAGAAAGTCAATAGGAGATACGGGTGACACAAAGAAACACAAAAAATGGAGTGGGTTCTAGCTTTGGGTCTTGGAAGTGACCTTACCATTCGAAGTTTGGGGGAGAGGGAGCTCACATCCATGATGGCTGCAAATATATACAGGAGGGCATAGGGGCCCCAGCCGAGCAGCAGCAGCCTGACTGGCAGAGTGGTGTTCACCTGGGAAAAATTGTCACAGGAGGTGTCATTTCACTTAGAGTGGCCACAACTCTGGGTAGGCAGGGAGACCAGATCTGTACTCAGGGGCTCTGAGCAGCCTGGACCAGGTTTCAGGAAGAAGCTAAGCCTGAAGAGGAACTTGGGATCTGATGGGCCTCTCTGCCATTTAAGGCTGGGTGACCCTAAGCCTCTTGTTTAAGCTTACTTAACCTCAGTTGCCTTGTCTGTAAAATGTGCTAACAATACTTGACTTGCCTGGAGGCAGGCACTGGGGGTCAGGGAAAGATAATAAGCTTCCTTCTAAGTCTCTGCTCTTTAAGAGGAATCCTGGGGCTGGGGATGTAGCTCAGTAGTATATTGCTTGCCTAGCATGCCTGAAGCCCTTGGTTCAATTCACAGCACTGGTGGTGGGAGGAATCCTGGGTTCCAATGACTATGTGCATAAGGGTCCCGGGCTGAGCTGCCTTTAAACTTCAAGACCAGAACCAGCTTGCCATCAGCAGCTGTAGCCACCTGGTAATACTGACCTGTCTGTATCAAAGATTTCACAGTATGAGAAACAACCAGAGAACAGGGCTGGTCTGGAAAGTGGGTGATGTTTAAGGACCACCTAGTGGCCACAAAGGGATTATAATATGATACCACCCATGGCCACAAGGGGGCGCACAAATCAAGATCAAATTTCAGGATGTATTTGCCCTGTCATTGCTTCCTGGCATATATTCAGATGCTAAAAATTTGATGCAAAACATCGCTGCCTGTTTTCTCATTGATGTGTGTTTTTAACAGAGAAGACAATTTAAATTGGAAGAGGACACATTTTCTTCAATGTTAAATTTTGAAAATATGTTGACCAGGAGACATTTCTTTATCTCTTGAATTGTACCTCATTCTACAGGGGGTGGGGAGGACGGGTGCTTAGGACTGATGGATTCTTCTGGGGGGAAGTTGAGGCTGAAGGAGAAATTGGAACTTCCATGGGAGACCATGTCATCTCCAGAAACCACTTGGCTTAGGCTGAGGTCCCTGGGCTCATGCATGGTGACTACAGCTGATGCTACCAGAGCTGGTAATTTAAAGTCAGTGGGGAAAATGACAAAGTCACAGTGACAGTCTTATCTCTTGGCTGATCAAAACTTCAAGAAATTTGGTGACTTTGCATATTCAGACAGGTTGGGGAGAGCAGAGTGGAGGACAGCCTGGGAGGGAGGGGGCGCCAGAGCCAGAAGTGAGCTTCAAGCCAGGGATTTGGATTCTGGTCCCAGTGCAACCCCCACACTCCTCCTGCGGGCTCAGAGGTATGTGGATGTCCAGCTAAAATCAATTTTTAGAATCCCTTCCTAATTCACAGGAAAAATAATGAAGTAGCAAATTAAGTGTCTTAATAAAATGGAGTATTTCTTTTATGACTATAATTGAGCAATTGGGTGGCAGAGCCTAAGACCTGGGTTCTGGATCTATCTCTGCTCTTTCCAGGTGTGTGGCTTTGGGTGAGTTGCTTAGCTAACCTCCCTCTGCCTCTAACCTCAATCCAGTCGGTGACACAGGGAGAATAAAGCCTTCATTTCTCAGAGAGTGGTCACAAAGATGAGCTGACAATACATATAAAATAGTGCTAATACTTTTTTTAAAAAAAACCTTGGCTGCTTGTTATGACTCATTTGCTAAATTGTCCAGGTAACAAACTACGAAAAATGAACATTAATGCAGACATTCAGAAATGGCCAGGAGGGTTTATATTGAAGCATCATTTTTCTTGGACAAATGTGCTTGCAGGTGTGACTTTATGTTGTGGGTAACAGCCTGTGACTGTGATTAAATTAAACATCTCAAAGCAATTTAAAAGTAACATTTAAAGAGTCTGCAATTTTGTGCTAAGCCTCAAATCCTCTGGAAGAATTGAATGTAACAGCATGGATGGCATCCTGCAGGGAGAGCTGGGCTTTCAGTGGAAGAGGGGTCTGGGTAAATACGAGCCATTCTGGTCTTTGCTCCCCAGGCCTTGGCAATCTGAGCAAGGGGAGGGTAGTTTTGGGCCTTAACAGTTTATTGTTATACAAATTGAATTTTCTCCTGATCATTGCAAACACAGGAAACCCTGGAAACAACCACCACGTCATGCATATCCCTGAGTATCCCTGAAAAGAACTGAGGGATTTCTGGGCTGGGTCCTTACCTGGAGATGGCCACTCCTTGCCAATTTCTGCTCCATGAGCCGGTAAGATGTGAGGGTGATGAAGAGAGGCACGAAAAAATTGAAAAAGGCCATGGTGAAGAGGAAACTGATGAAGTTTCTACAGGAGGAAGGGTGGAGGAGCAGGAGTCAGCCACCAGGAATGGTTAGCCACCTCTGTACCAGAGAGTCAGAGATGGGGAACCGCTCCCATCAGATAAATGCTCAGAGTGCCATCACTGCTGGTCCCAGCTGAACTCTCCTCAGAAGCCAGGGAGCTGAGATGAGGAAGAAGCCTCCTTCAAGTTCAAGGGCTCAGCCCCACTCACCTGGCTGTTCCCCAAGCATGAAGAATGGGACACCTTAGCTTGGGAGATGCCAGTGGACCACGAGGAAGGAACATTCAAGGGGTGTTCTAGGTACAGGGATTTGAAAGGAGCCTGTGAATGACAAAGAGACTGGACACTGTGTCACTGAGGAGATCAGAGAAGCCTGGGGTCTCAGGTAGTGGTCAGAGGGAGGTGGAAGGGATGACCAGGAACAGGTGGGACTCACTCATTTTTCATTGCATGAAGGGAAGACCATCCAAGGAACACTTTGGAGATGACCACTAAGGAGGGGTGGGAGGAAGGGCTGCCAGAAGCAGTGGACCCCAGCTGAAGAATACCCTACAGGGATGGCACTCAGCTCCTCAGGTAGATTTCACCTGGGAAGGCTGTCATCAGGTGCAGACGCTTCATGGGTAAAAGATCTCTTGGAAAGTAGGGAATTCAACACAGCTTTGGTGGTAACAAAAAGGGAGAGTGGAGCCATGTGACCAACTCCCCAAGGTATCCTCTAAAGGTAGCCACATGGATGGGAAAGTACTAGAAAACAGTCCATGATAGTGGGGAACATTCAGTTTCTCTCTCTCTCTCTCTCTCTCTCTCTCTCTCTCTCTACTGGCTCACAGAACACTCAGGGAATTCCTAGAATTGATCTCCATGCAGGGGAGTCCCTCCCACTACAAAGACCTCAACATTCTTTGGATCTACTGAACTAAGGGAATGGATCCCTCTAGAAATCTATGAAGTCTGAGCCAGAAAAACTGACTGTGCTGAAGATGGCCTAGGGGTAGCAGGGCTCCACCACTGTTCTGATGGATAGAAGCCGAGGACGCACTGTATGATGCCCCGTCTCGGGCTCCACTCTGGGCCCCAGTTTGTATAACATTCCCATCCCTTGGTCAGTCTTCAGGATGGGCTTCCCTCAGTCCCAATGTCAGCCTGTCTAAGTGGACATCATGACTATGGAGTTGAGATTTTTCTGATAAATGTCGGCATTTCCCAATTTGGATTTTTCAGCTGGGACAACCTTGTCACAGGAACTCAAAGCCAACATTCCCATGGAAGGAAGCCTGGAAGCTGGTCCTCCTGCCTCACCTGTCCCCTCTGGAGTAGTCCAGGGTGCAGCATGTTCCCAGGGGCTCATAGTCATAGTGGCCCCAGCCCAGGAGGGGGAGTGCTGCCCAGAAGGTAGAAGACAGCCACACAAAGAGCACCAGGGGAATGGCCGTGTTCCACGCCAGCTGGCTGCCTGTGTGAGACAGGAGGAAGAGGTGTCGTGAGGAGGAGATATCTTGACCAAGAGAAAACAGAATGGACCTCAGGGTCACACAGAACCTTGCTAACTCTCAGTTCTGATTCTAAATAGCTTGGTGCCTCCGGCAAGTTGAGGGTGGGACTGGGGATATAGCTCAGTTGGTGGAGTATTTTCCCCACTTGCACAAGACCCAGGGTTCAATTCCCAGTATCATAAAAAAGAAAAAAAGTAAATTTTGCTGGACTCGGTGGTGCACACCTGTAATCCCAGCGGATCGTGAGTTCAAAACCAGTCTCAGCAAAAGCGAGGTTCTAGCAACTCAGTGAGACCCTGTCTCTAAATAAATTACAAAATAGGGCTGGGATGTGGCTCAGTGGTCGAGTGCCCCTGAGTTCAATCCCCAGTACCTCCCCCTCAAAAAAGGTCTTCTCTAAACCTCAGTTTTCTCCTCCACAACGGGAATGATAATTCCTCTGAGGATCCTTATGAAGAACAAAAGAGACACTGGATGGTGAAGGTCTCTCGATAAACAATTGGTATCATCTTCTTCAGAGAACAGAGAGAAGCAGGGAGTAGGGAAGGAATAGAGGTGTTTCTCAGAGCCAAGGTTAGGAATGAACCATGGGCAGTGGTTCAGGTGGGAGCAGTGGAGGGGAGACGTGGAAGTCTGGATTCTCCACCGTCCTCAGCTCTTGCTCAGAAGCAGCTGGTCTCTGCTTCTAGGAAACCCTCTGAGAACTTTTGACTCAGAGACTGGGGTTCCATCTCAGGGCCATTAGCAGAGGCCAGGTCCCAACAGCATCTGTGGCTCTGGTCCAGCCCCACTGACCAGACATCCTGCTGTTCCCTCCACATAGGCTCCATTCCTTTCCCTGGAACTGGCTCAGAATGCCTTTACTGAGCCTCTCCTCTGTTGGGGGTTTATTGGTCATGCTTCTTTGTAGACAAGAATCCAGATGGGGTTTGGTCAATGAGAAGAGCCTATCTGCAACCTCCCACAGCCAACACGTTGCTTTTACAGATATGGCCCCAGATGGAGTTGGCTTGGATGTGCTCCCTGGCTATGGACTGAATGTTTGTGTCCCCCACTCGCACTTCATGTGCTGAAGCCCTGTTCCCCGGTGTGATGGCACTGAGGGTAGGGAGGGCCTTTGGGAAGTAATGAGTCATGAGGGTGGAGGCCCAATGGAAAGATTGGTGTCCTTATAAGAAGGGACACGAGAGAGATGATCTTGCTTTCCTCCCTGTGACTATGTAGCAAGAAGGCGACTCTCTACAAACCCAGAATGGGGCCTTGCCAGAGCCTGGCCATGCTGGCACCCTGATCTCGAACTTCCAGGCTCCAGAACGCTAAGAAATAAATCTCTGTTATTAGAGCCACCCATTCTGGTAAGTTTTGTTGTAGCAGCTCAGGCTGACTAAGACGCCCTCCACCCCAAGTGGGGGCACAATCGTCAATGTCCATCTTGACCCACGTGTGGCAACAAGATCTTCAGCATCAGAAACAGATGCTCCATGACATGGTGCAGGTGAGTTTCAGACCTCCTCCCTCCTCCTCTCCCATCTTCACCCTGCTGTATCGAACTGTCCAGGACAGAAAGGGCTCTGAACTGAGGGTCTGGGAGGAATGAGGCAGAGAAGCCTATTCCAGTCTGAGAAGGAGGTGTGTATGTGTGTGCCTGAGAGAAGGGTGGGGTGAGGGTGAGGGATGGTTCAAGGGACTTTTGGGGAAGTGGTGGGAGAGGTGTCTCATGGCCATGCAGGCAGGAGAGGTTAACTTACTGCCTTGGAAAACCATAAGGACAAAGGCAGTGTTTTGATCTGGAGAGAGACATGTGATAGGGGACACCCATGAGGATTGGTGACATTGCTGCCAGGTGTGTTTCTGCCACAAGGGGAAGATCTGAAAATTCCAAAGGCGCCATGCTCAGAGACCAAGGCTGTACTGTCTGTGGACCCCACAGGGGCCTCCATGCTGGGCAAATCCATAGCTCAGGACTTGGCTAACAAAGAAAGCAGGTTCCTATGGATGCATCTGGTCCACACTCAATTCTAGCTCTTGTCTACTATTGTGTGACACTTAGCAAACTGCTTAACTTCTCTGTGCCTCTGTTTCTTAGGCTGCAAGCTGGAGGGTTAGCTGATACACAGCTTCTCAAAGCACATTTTTATACCTCTGGCAGTGAAAGATTTTTATTCTAATGTTTGTTAAAACTATAAGAACATTAAAATTGTGATTTCACAGATATTGTTTAGAATAAGACTAAGTGGATTTTTAAAAGTTTAAGAGTAGGGTTTGCTGGTGCACATTTGTAATCCCAACTACTCAGGAGGTGGAGGAAGGAGGATTGCAAGTTGGAGGCCAGCCTGGGCAATTTAGTGAGACCCTGTCCACAAAAAAAAAAAAAAAAAAATTAAAAGAGCTGGGTGTTAAAATGCCCCTGAGTCAATCCTTTGTGAGAAAGAAAGAAAGGGAGGAAGGAAGGAAGAAGGAAGAAGGAAGAAAGAAAGAAGTAAATAAATTAAGAGTTATGTGAAATGTTTGTTTAAAAAAAATATCAGATAAAATCAGAACAGATTTAACCTGTTCGGTGGCATACTGCGATGGCTAATTATGATGATGGCATTTGACAATGCAACTAGTCTTCATGAAACTTTGGCATGGCAGAGGCCCTGTGGAAGAGTGAGTTTCTAGGTCACATGCCTAGCTACACACACACACACACACACACACACGTGCACACTCATGCACTGCTTCTCTCTTTTCATCTCCTTCTATCTCTAACACTGCCCAACTGCAAGGACGTTTTGTGAATCCATGATCTCATCTGATTTTCAAAATAAAACTGTGAGATTAGTTATTAAAATTATCTTGTAGAGGAGAAGACTAAGGCTCAGAGAGGATCCCTGACTTGCCTTAGGCTGCAGCAAAGGCAGAGGCAATCTTTCCAACACATGCCTCAAAACAGATCTGTTGCACACTCTCCTACCCTCCCTCTTTCTCTGAAATGCTTGTTCACATCTTATGCACGGTACACCCCCACCCACCCACACTCTCTGCGCTGGGAAACACATCACTAAGTTCCTGGGCGAATTTAGTTCTATTCACCCCTCCCTGCCTCTTATCCTCCCGCACTGCAGATAGTCCGTTGACATACGGGTGCAGTAGTGGTGGTAGCGCCCCCAGGCGATGGCTGCGCTGCCGCAGATGCTGGACAATGCTGTCACAAAGCCCTGAAAGCCGTGAGCCTGGCAGCCATCGGAGCCATAGGGCCAGCGCCTGTGGGAGACACACGACACAAGTTACTCCGCCGGCCCCTCCATCTCTCCTACGCCCACGCCCGCCCAGAAACAGCTTGGAAGATTCCTGAATGTTAGTCCTACTCCTCCAAAGAGGGCCTTATTATCTTTGTTTTTCCTGGGAAGGTACTGGGGTCTTTGAGCTTAAGAATCCCGGTGGAAGAGGTGAAGCTCTATGCAAACTGTCTGCGACTTTTCCTGCACCGCGATTAGACCAAAGGATATTTCTGCGTGATCAGATGCCTCCACCAGAGGAGAGCTCAAGCCCTTTTTTCTATAGGTGGGGAAACTGAGGCACGGGAGGAAAAGATACTGAGCCTGGATCTCGGGCCTCCCTATCCTCTGCCCCATGGATAAGCAAAGGAAGAAACATCAGTGCTTTGTGGGAGGAAAGATCCTTACCAATTCAGACCCCACAGACTGGTCAGCCCTGAGCATTCATACCCAGGTGGGTTCCCTTCATAGTGCCCCAAACCTGACAGAATGTTCCCTTTGCTTAAGAAAACAATTTTACAAACACATCTTCTGAAATTATGCAGGACCCAGGTTTGCACATGTGGATGTATATTGGACACAAGTCAAAATTCTGTTTGCTTTCACAAACAATTATTTAGGGCTTCCTAGGTGGCAAGCATTGTTTTAAGTTGTTTGAAAATAATTAAAGTCAATACTTCTAACCACCCATATGAATTAGGGAATAATATACAATTTACAGAAATAGCCCAGAAAAGGAAGTGATAGAACCAGGATTCAAACCTGGGCTACCCGGTTACAGGGCTCATGCTCTTAATCCTGAGAGTCTGTTATCCCTTTGGTTGAGTTTGAATAACCCCTGTGTTCCAGAAATTAGCTGTGGCTCTGCAGGGATAATCTGGAATTTGGATTTAGCTGAGTTTACCCTGCCCACCCTCTGCCCTTGGGTTAGTTTTCTATAGGTAAGCAAAAAAAAGGTTCTGGTCTGGCTACCCACTACCCCTAAGTCAGGCCCCAAGCAGGGTCCCAGAACCAGTGGAGTGCAGAGGGGCCTGGTACCGGAGGAGGCTGGATATGGCTGCAATGAGGGCATTCAGGCTGATTCCACTGTCCGCCACGGCCAAACTCAGCAGCAGCAGGTGGTTGGGAGTCCGCAGCTCCGGGGTCTTGCAGAAAGAGAAGATGGTCAGGCCATTGAGGCTGAGACCAGAGAGAGCTGAAAGGAAGGGCAGGGGCTGGCATCTGGGCTAGAGAGGCCCACCTTGGGTCAGAACCATGGTCCAGAGGTGGATGGACCTTCAGCAACTTTCTCGCTTCATGCTCAGCAGTTCTCTCGGTGCAGTTCATCAAATGCTCCTGAGGCAGACTGACCCTCAAACACTGAAAGCCATTAAGTCTCACGCCCTCCCCTCTACCAACACAGCCCCATGGGAAGACAGATAAAGAAGATGGTCCAGTACAGCATGGTTCCTGCTAGAACATTCACAACCTCCGACAAGCACTGAGCACCTAGGAGGTGCCAGGCACCCTGATAAGCATGCCATTCAGACTTCTCTTACGTATTCTCCTATCCATTTATGGTTAAGAAATAGCCTCAGAGATGCTAGCTGTCATGCCCTAAGTACACAGTTAGCTAGGACTCCAGCTGGAGTCTTTCAGATTCCAAAATGCCTCCCCCAAGGTCGGTGGAGCAACATCAGGGAGAATCTTGGAGAGGAGGAGCCTACGTTAGAGCCGGGAGCTGCACCCAGGACATCAGTCAGTGAGGTGAACTTGAGGTGTTTTCTGAGAGCAGAGAGACCTGGCCTTGAATGGCAGCTAGGTTACTTACTTGCTGTCCCTTGAAATTTCTAAACCTCACCTTCTTCCCCTGTCAACATCGAGGAACAGAGAAAGATCCTGACTTGAAAACTGTGGGAGCATTTACCCAAAGGATGGTGCATAAAAGAACATTCCAGAATGAGGGAGCAGCACATGCCAAGACATAAAGGGTAAAATTTCCCAGCATGTTTGAGGTCATAGAGGAAGGCTAGAATGTAGCATTCCTAGAAAAAAGGGAAATGAAATGGGGCCACCAGACAATGGTGTTCAGAGTCTCTAGGACCAGTTTTATGTCACTTCCTCTCCACTGTCGTTTCTCACTGGGTGAGAAAATGTGCTGCTTACCTCTCTGGATGTGCTTTGAACATGGACTGTATACCCTGTCAGCCTAGTTCTAGGGTGAACCCAATCTCTGGCTCTGGCCCCACGAGTATTTTAAGGATTCTGAGTGAAGGTGGGCTTCTGAAGGAACCAGGTGGTCCCTATGTGGGACATACCTAGGGCTGTGGGAGGAGACTTGGTAGAAGGAATGGTGGGCAGGAGGGGACAGAAGTTAATGACCTCCCTGGTGCCTTCCCTGGGTTTCTGTCTAGACAAACATTTCATACTTTGACCCCTTTTAACCTTCACAACCACCCATTTGGAATGTCAAGGCACTGAGAGTCAGAGAGCTGAAGTGACTTGGTACTAGTCACATAGACAGCAGGTGGCAGAGCTATCTGTCTCCAGAGTCTTCTTGGAGGCTAATCTTTCATGGGATTCTTAGCAGGATTTCCAGGGACTGGATTAAATTTTCTCCTGCCTGGAGGGACATAAAGTCTGAAGGTTGGTTCTTGGTCATCTCTGGGTAGATATATACCCCTGACACTGCTACAAAGTTTGTCCCTTCCTGATCCCTACCTGGCTTTTTTCTCTTGGCTCCTCGCTGGTGCTCTGCATCCTACAGGGAAGCCACGAGGAGACCTTGTAGGTCTAGGCACATAGGAATAAGCAATCAGGATGACATGATAACTCAGGTTAGGGGAACTCTTCGTGCCAGCACCATAGCTGTGACTGGGTTTTGAGAACCTGCTGGGCCCCTGCTCCACCCCAGGACCTGCCTGGCTCACCTTCCACCAGCAGCACCGTCCCCACAGCCAGCACCTCCAGTTCCCCGAAGCCTGCGGGCAGGGCTGCAGTCTCTGCCATCCTTGCTCTTTTTCTGGCTCCCCAAAGCCATGCCCCTCCCTTTTAAAGGACCGTTCCCCGTGCTGGCACATGCAGGTTATTATGCTAGACCTTGAACTCCTTCTTTCTGCCTCCCCCGTCTAATTCGTCTAATTCATCCTCTTGGCCCAGGCAAAAGAAAACCATTCACCAGCTGGACAGTGCAGCCTTTGTGAAGCCAGAATGGGGCCCTGTCTCATTCATTTCAGCCTCACTGGGCAGGATTAAGGTCTGGGAATCCAAATGGTGTGTGGCTGAGAGCTGAATTGGAAAGGAGTTGCATAATCAAGGGAGAGGAGTGGAAGGAGGGATTGGAGCCGCAGCTGTTCCTGAGAATCAGATAGGAGCCAGGCTTTTCTGTGTTCATAATTGCTGACAATCTGAGTGCCTGTGTGTTTGTATGTGTGCATGCATGCGTATATGTCCACAGGATCACGTGCCTGTAGAAAGGTTGAGGTTTGAAAGTCACCTGCTATCATAGAAAGAACCTCTTTTGGGACTAGAGCCTGGGTTCTGGCTCTGAATCTTCCACTAGTTGCATTCCCTGAAGGTGGGACCAATAGTGTCTTCTCAGTTTCCTCCTTTGCAACGTAAGCATCTTTTGTCCATGGCCTGTCCTAATTCCTTAGTAAAAGAGCACATCATAGATGTAGATTTCAGGGTTGCATTTCTTGTCATACAGTCTTTGAGCTACAAAAGCACAAAAAAATCTAGCAGGTCTCTGGTTTGGAATGATGGACTGCTGTCTTCTTGTAAGTGCCCCCATGACTCACTGAGAGATTGGGCTTCTAACAAATGAGGTTCTTAGTACAAGTTATGTAATAGCTCATGGTGACATTTACATCAGAAAATATTGATCTAGTGCAACCTAACTCATTTTCAGATAATAGTAATACAACTAATGTTGATTGAGGTCAGCCACCATAGTAAAAAATCTTGTGATGATTTCTTAAAAAAAAAAAAAAAAAACTCTCCATGAATTAGATACTATTATCTTTTCCATTTCAGATGAGGGAACTGAAGCCAATAGCAGTTAATAATCAGCCGGAGGTCATGCTGTGATTTGAGGATGAAACTGGAACAAAAGCCCGATCTCTTGCTCATGTAGCTCAGGGGACTTTTCATTGATATCATCTGATTTCCTTTGGCCACACAACTCATCTTGTTCTGAGAATGTCCATTTCCTAGACTTTTCCTTTCATGAGTCCCCACTGATGTCTGAGCCTTATCACCCCTCAAGGCTGAGCTCAAGGTCACATCCTCTGGAGTCTTCCCTGCTCTGTCTAGACTTCTTGCTAGTTAACCCTTATGTCCCTCTTCTTTCTATATCTGCAAGATCTCAAGTAACTTCATGAGAGAAAATAAAGAAGCATGAGGCTGGGGATAATGGATAGAGTTCTGCCAGATAAGAGACGAAGGAAGGCATCCAGACACAAAGAGGGAAGGACAGAGAAGAAACAATAGGCGGGGCTGGTCTTTTGGTCTGGGGAGGACCCAGGTAGGGCAGGCTGACCAAAGAGCAAAAAAAAAAAAAAAACAAAACAAAAAACCCTCATGTTTGGAGTCAAACCATGAGGAATGAACGAATGGGTCACCAATGTGTCTACTACTTGGAATCACCCATGGCTTGGTCCCCATTGGCATCTTAAATAGATTTGTTAAGATGAAGTTAGGGGAAGGGAAAACAGATAAAATAGAATGTGCATTCTCCAAAAACTCTGTGAGATGCTGTTCTGGGCCCCTCCTGAGAGTATGGTGCTTTGAGAAGAGGGGAGAGATCTTTCCTCTTATCTCTTGCCTTTGGCATTGGTGGTAATGTCCAGAAGAGCCCAGCTAAGATGACAATGTTCTGAGCATCCATTGGGCTCTCATGGGAAGCAGCTTGCCCAACAGTCTGCCATAGTTCCGGATGCCATGGAAGACATCTGAGGTCTTCCTAAAATATCGGTCTTTCCAGCTCCTTCTTGAACAGGTGCCAGAAAAACTTAATATTTACTACTTGTGAGAGAACTTTTGTAACCCAGGAACTTTTGTTACCTGGAAACTTGGATTGTTGAATTTGGGTGGATTAACTTGACTTACTTTTGTCAGATGTGAACACAGAAGCCAAGAGAGATGATGTATCTCACCCAAAGTCATGGCCTTTAAATGGAAGAGCTAGGATTTGAACCTGGAGAGCCATTGTCCCTGAGCTCCAGCTCTTTCTAATGCCTCATCACCTCCAGGGAGGCCAGAGTTCTCTGTCCATCTTCCCTGAGCTCATGTACCTCGGGGAGGTCTGTGTTACCCACAGCCTGGTTGCATAGGGAACTTTACAGATGACCACCCTCGTAGTTGCTTGCTTCTGGCAGCTGCTCACCTGCCTTGCCTTGCTGTGCCCCCACCTGTCTGGGCCTAGGGCCGGTGCTATAGAAAGGATTCTCCTCCCCCACCCTCAGGTCTGAATGATTCAGGAAGCAGTAAGCTGCTGAGCGCTCTGGCTGGGGCCCCCTCCCTAATCCCCAGACTGTCTGTGTTTATCCGATGGCCTGGGGTTGGGAGGAGAGGATGAGCAAGTGGGAAGCTGCTGGGCGGGCTGGCCCCTGGCTGGCTCCTCAGAGAGGAGCC
The DNA here is from genome assembly GCF_001458135.2 of Marmota marmota marmota. Classification (NCBI taxonomy): domain Eukaryota; kingdom Metazoa; phylum Chordata; class Mammalia; order Rodentia; family Sciuridae; genus Marmota; species Marmota marmota. The sequence continues at coordinate 3,442,442 of NW_025999945.1, read as the reverse complement.
AGGAGTCATGTGGGTGGCAGTGGGCATGCTCTGGATCCTGGCCCTTGGGGGGTCCCACCAGGCCCGGGGCTCTTGTCCCTCTCAGTGCACCTGCGGCCTCCACATCCTGGGTGATGGCAGCAAGGCCAGGTACGGCACCAGGGGTATGGGATGGTGGCTCGCCCTCATAACTTTACCATTTAGACTGGGTGGGGAGGGGTTGGATACCAGCAGCTGTCCCCTTGCTTGACAGTCCCACACATCTCCACCTGAGGCCCCTGGATAATCATGGGTATGCAGGATGCGGGGTTTTCAAATCATGACTGGGTGAGACCCCCATATCCCTGGCCCCTGAAACCCAGGAGTCCTATGGGGGTTGTCTGCAATGTATTTTCTTCCAGTAAGTAGGGGGTTTGCTCTGTCCAGCAGGTACTCAGTATGCTTACAAGTGGGGGGTGCGGTGGGGCCAAGTGTGCTGGTTTCAGAAACTCCCTCCTGAGCCTTCCTTTAGGCTCCTGGTGGAGCCTAAAGGAGCTCTTTAAAGGCCCAGGAAGTTTCCTCCTTACCTCTTTCTTTTCCTCTCCTGCTACCTCCCATCCCATCTTTCTGCCTGTGTCTCCAAGCCCCATCTTTCCAAGCCTCTTCTATTTTTATGCCTAATCTCCCTGGAATAACCAGTCACATCCAAGTGCTTCTTGTCACTCCACCCATGAAGGGACCACCTGCCTCCTCATGCTCTTCCTACTTTGGGTCTCCTCTGGCAGCCCCTAAGAGATCAGGCTTGACCCCTTTCTATGGAGACTCAGAAGTATTATAAGTGTCCATTCCATTGCAAGCTTGCTCCCTCCATCCTCAGCCTCCTCCTTGATTTCCCCCCATCCTCCATCTGATCCCTTAGAACACCCACATTCTCTCGGTCTCCTTTCCATGGCACCTTCCCAAGTCTACTCTGGTTTGTGGACCCTTGCTTTTCCTCTAGAACACTTTTTAAAAAAATTTTTTTAGTTGTAGATGGGCACAATATCTTTATTTATTTACTTATTTGTTTTTATGTGATGCTGAGGATCAAACCCAGGGTCTCACACCTGTGAGGCAAGTGCTCTACCGCTGAGCCCCAGCCCTGAGCTCATTTTTGTCTTCTCTCCAGCAGTCTTTATACCATCTTTTCTTTATACCAATTTCTTCGGATTATCCATTAATGACCTGTGCATTTTCTAACTTAAGGATTTCATCTTCTGGCTTATGGCCTTTGTGATCAACTTTCCAACCTTATGGAATTCCATCCTCCTTTTCCCCCTTGTCTTAGATGGGCACTAGGGAGCCACGGTGGTGATCAGAGAACAATGTTACTACAGTTATCCTTTCAGGCAATGGGCATCATGTTGCCTGGGGTTGAGGGGTGGCAGAGAATGGAGAGGCACCCCCCCCAAAAAAAAGGACATCCTGTAAGATCTGAGGAATAGGAAAATTTCCACTTTCTGCATAAGTGTCTGATGCTGTAACTCAAATGGAAGGTAAGCTTCCTTTCACTAAAGAAGACTTAGACCTGAGCAGGCTGGGAAATAGCCCATGGCCAAGGACAATGTGATCAGAGTGACAAGAAGCCTCCTTTACCACTCACAGGGAGCACAGGCCTCAAAGTCCCAGAGCTTCAGTGATGTGATTGGTCCCAGAACCTAGGACTTCTGATTCTATTTCCAGAACTCTTCTTGTCTGGGATGCTGCCATGGGTATGAGCAAGATGAGAACTACAGGCAACAGAGTTAGACTTTGGATGGAAACTAAAATTACAAGAGCAATTTCTAGGGGTCCTAATGTCAACCAGTGGTCATGCTCTCCTGAAGCCAGAGCTCTTACAGTTGGTTCTACCTGCCTGACAGTAGTAGGATTGATGTGTGCCCATGCTTTTATATGGAATGTCTTATGAGAGGAATGAGGCCATAAAGGGCTGCAGAGCCCCCTCTCCCCAGATCCTCAATGCCCAGAGGCACAGATTGGGCACTTAGATCAAGGCTCCTTCAGCCCCATAGATGCCTTCTTCAGACCCACCTCTACCAGGGTCTCTCAGAGAGCCCTCCCCTGGCAACCTGCCCTGACCCACACTCTTAAATTGTGAGCAAAGTGTATGTCCCTGCAGATATGGGGGTTTCTAGGATGCCCCATCTGGGTACCTGGACAGATGTGTCTCATGCTTTTTGTGCCCAGGTTGTCCCATCAAAAGTTGTGCTGTTGGCTTGTGTTGGGCTCTTATTAGGGTCCTTTAAGGCCTCCTTTCACCATTTTCTCCCCCATTCAGGATATGTTTTCCTTTCCATCCCTTTCCTCCCACTTACATCCAGACCTTCCTCCTTGCTATCACCTCAACCTGTATTATTACCTGAAAATATTATGGCCTTCAATGCTCTCTTTCCCTTAAATAGACTATAAGCTGCAGAGGACAGGGACTTTGATTCTCTTCTGAATGGCCCATCACTTAGTAGGGGTTCCAATCTTTCTTTGAGGAATATGAGTGGGTGGAAATACCTTCTGTGATGCCATTTAACAAGAGAAAACAAGCCAAGTTGGGCCATTTTTTAGTATCATGTGTATGTTAAGATGGTAGACACTTAGGAAGGCCTGATTTGGGCAATGCATGATGGCAATCATTAAAAGAGAATAACTTCTTTTAGCAAAGCAAAACATGACACCTTTCTCATAGTGCTAGCAGAGCAGCGCTTGGGATGAAACTGGCACTGTACAAGGACTGGGTCCCTGATGCCCAGCCTCCACATTTTACTGTCTTTTTGGGAATCGCTCCCTTTTCATCTTACCTCATGTGAGTGTGCTACTCTCATTGATGGTATAAAACACAGTCCCTGAATTGTAGGTTACTTGTGGTCAGGGATTGCTTCCTGTTCTCTCTTTATCTTCAGCTTTAGATTCAAACTAAGAAGGCCTAGGAAGTCACTGTTGGCACAGGAGTATTGAAAGTTGTAAGACTGCCCTGCTCTACCTTCAGTGCTGAGACACAGATACAGTAATCAATATCATGAGTACAGGGTGATAGGCTGCATGCTGAATTTGTATGTTATCTCACTTAAACACTGTAACTGCACTATGAGGTAGACTTTACTACGGGGAAACTGAGGGGGAAAGGGGTTATTTGATGTACTTAAGGATATACAGCCAGCAAGCAGAGAGCCCAAATGTGAATCCAATGGTGGGGCTGTCACATCCCAGATCTCAGACTAAATTTTGATCATCTCATGTCCCCTGAAGCACTTCCAGTTTTTGATGCCCGTTGGTACATTTAAAANTATATATATATATATATATATATATATACACACACACACACACACACACACACACAATGATCACAGGATTTATTAATGCTGTTCTTTCTTAGTGCAAGGTGGGTGCTGTGGGCTGTAACAGAACATAGTTAAGTGTGAAGTCTTTCAGGCCAGTGAAGACCAAATGGCTCTCCTGGGACCCTTATGAAAGGCTCTGCTCTCCAAACAAGAGCACCTCAAAGGGAAAATGTGAGGCTGCTTGTTCTAGGGTCCTCTCTCCAGAGCCTGACCTAGTTTGGACCCTTAAATTGGTGCTCTGTGTTAACAAGCAGATCCGGAGGCTAAGGGAAGGGGGTTATCCCTGAATTGACAGGACCCTTGCTCAAATATCCCCCACTTTTGTGACCAGGGCCGTGGTGTGCAGTGATCCCGACATGACCCTACCCCCAGCGTCTATTCCTCCGGACACCTGCAGACTGCGCGTGGAGAGGACCGCCATACGCAGAGTTCCTGGAGAGGCCTTCAGGGCATTGGGCCGCCTGGAGCAGCTGTGGTTGCCCTACAACGCCCTCGCGGAGCTCAGTGTCCTCATGCTGCGGGGACTGAGACGCCTGCGCGAACTGCGGCTGCCAGGGAACCGCTTGACCGCCTTCCCCTGGGCCGCGCTCAGGGACGCCCCCCAGCTGCGGCTGCTGGACTTGCAGGCCAACCGCCTCTCGGTCTTGCCGCCGGAGGCCGCGCGCTTCCTGGGAAATCTGACCTTCTTGGACCTCTCTAGCAATCAGCTGATGAGGCTCCCGCAGGAGCTGCTGCTCACCTGGGCTCAACTGAAGTCTGGGCCCTTCCTTCCTGGTCACCACGCCAGGCTTGTCCTAGGTAAGAGATGGCACCACCCTGCTGAGCCTGGGGAATCTTGGGCAAGATACCAGATTTCTGTGAATCTGGATTCTCTGTCTGAAAATATAAATCATATCTACCTTCTACGTTCAAGTGAAGATGGATTAAGATATACAAGAGTCCCAGGCTTAGGAGCTCAAGTCTCAGGCTAGACTACAGCAGTTCAAATTCCATTGTTATAAATAAGGAAACCTAGATGTATGGAATCTCCCAGTTCATATACCCAGCTTGTGGCCTCCTGAGACTTAGTTTCCCTGCGCAAGGGGCTAGGTTGAATGGGTTGACACAATATACTGGCTAGTTCCTCAGTATGTTCTGCCTGATCCCCAGGAGAAGAGATATGGCATAACTGGAAAATCGATTTGGATTATCTAACTCATATGTGAATATATGTAAATATTGAAAACATAACAGAAAAGGATAGAGACCCATTAGTCCCTGCTTCCTGTTCTGATCTCCTTTGCCTTTTCCAGATAGCTGCTATTATCATGTTTATTTGCAAGTTCCTTTTTACAATACATTTGTATATGTATATATATATATATATATATATATATATATATACACACACACACACACACACACACAAACATGCCAAAATAAAAGTTATGTGAGTGCTATATAACAGTTTTTATTATATATACTAATGAATACTATTTTTTTTCATCCAACAATCTCTTTTGGAGATCTTTTGGTATTATTACAAATGGAATAAATTCATTTTTGAAAGCTACTGCACTATATTCTATAATATAGGGGTTTTTGGGGGGAGGGGTACCGGGGATTGAACTCAGGGGCACTCAACCACTGAGCCACATCCCCAGCCCTGTCTTGTATTTTATTTAGAGACAGGGTCTCACTGAGTTGCTTAGTGCCTCGCTGTTGCTGAAGTTGGCTTTGAACTGCTGGGATTATAGGCATATGCCACCGTGCCGGATTGTAATATAATTTTGCTATAATTTATGTAGCCATTTCCCATTCAGTGGACCTTTAGATTGTTTCTATATTTTGTTAACACCTACAATGCCACTGAGAATGTTCTGGGCAGTGCATTCTTATATGTGTATACAGCTGTTTCTGAGGATAGGTGCTCAGAATTAGAATTCCTAGGTCATGCAGTGCCCATTAAACATTTTGGAGTCAATCTGATAACTTGTGAAGTGGCCAGTACTGTTCTCACTCCTCACCAGTAGTGCTTGAGACCACCCATTCACATGGTCATTTAGTAAATATATTTGAGTTCTTTCCAATTCTAGATGCGGGGATATAGCAGTGAATCACAGCGACAGAAAATGTAATCCTTCATGGAATTAACAATTAAAATGGCCAAAATATTAAACTTTTGCCAATCTGATAGGTGAACGTTTCACTGTTGTTTAACTTTGTCCTTTATATTAATTCCTTGGGATCCTTTTGTAACAGGAGAAAACCAGATTAACTCACTATGAGAGCCAAGACAGTGATGAACCTTGAGTTACTAGTGTATCACAAAACACATTTAAGCAGTGATACAAGGCAGCAGCCACTGTGGGAGGGGGAGGGAGAGAGGGGGAGAAGAAAGTGACATCTTCAGCTAGTGCTCATAGGGACCTGAAAGTCATGGACATGCAATCAGGTCTGAATATACCTTCCCCAACCCTTTGACATTTTCCTTTCCAAATATATAAACTGTATGGATGCAATTGTATGATATATTAGGATTATTAAACTCACTATCAAATCTAATATCAATCTTTGGGGGAGTGAAAACGATATTATATTAAATGCCTTCATCTTGTATTTCAGAAATGCAGGCATATAAAAAGGAATTGTGCCTTAGAATTGAAGACACATGGTACCCCTTTTTGACCAAGTGGGTGCAAAGACTTGCTTTCAGTTCTTTAAAAATGTTCAACAAGGAGTAAAGAGGAATGGGGACGTCTCATAGGGTTTGATTTTCAGCCTTCTTACCCCACGTTTTACTCCTTCTGAGCCTACCTCAAAGAGACCCATTGTTCAGAGCAGCCATTCTTATTGCTGGGATGATGCTGAAAGTGCCACTTACACTGGAAAGACTAGGGTCAAAGGTCAGGAGTCAGTGAGTAGTTTTAGGAATGATTTTGGGATACTGTAATTATTGGAAAATTTCTTCCTTGCCAGTGACTTGAAAAGATTAGTCTAAGTATGACAGCAATAGTTGGCAATTTTGTCAGTGTGCTGTATGGCCTATCTAGTGCTTAATGATATAATCTTTATTTATGTTTATACCAACCTTGAAGGGAAATAATGCTATCATTTAAGATGAAAAACCAGGTGTAAGGGTATACAGCTAGCAAGGCTAAGAGCTGGAAGTCAGTTCTGTTGACTCTGACCTGAGGACCTGCTTCATCCTCTCTAAAGGGAAAGGGAGCTGGGCCTGGGCACCTGCGTATCTAGGGCTCACCTCTTGCCTCTCTCTCACTGCTACAGGGCTGCAGGACAACCCTTGGGTTTGTGACTGCCAACTCTATGACCTGGTCCATCTCCTAGATGGTTGGATCCCAAACTTGGTCTTCATCGAGGCCAAACTGAGGTGTGACACCCCACGTAATCTGGCTGGAGTGGCCTTTAGCCAGCTGGAGTTGAGGAAGTGCCAGGGCCCAGAGCTCAGTCCAGGGGTGACCAGCATCAAGTCCCCTTTGGGAAGTGCAGTAGTGCTGCGTTGTGGAGCCACTGGGGTCCCTGGACCTGAGATGAGCTGGAGGCGAGCCAACGGGTACCCACTCAATGGCACAGGTATGTGAGCTGTGGGGATTCTTGTGCTGAGCACCTGAACTGGGGTGAGGGGATCAACATCCCAAACAGGGAGTGGGCAGGGTCAGGGGAAAGTAATCTAAGCTAGGTTGGGCCACCATATCTCCAATGGAGTTAGATAAGATCTTCCCAGAAGCAATATGGGGACAATGGATTTAATGATGACAACAGCTCTTGAAATGTCCTGTTATATATCCTACCAACTACTGTTATAGAGACTTAAGGATTTTATTGGGAGGAATAAAAGGCTGGATTTTTGGTAGAACTTAGTGTATTAAATACTTATAGTAAGTTTTCCAGTTGAAATATTAAGCCAGGAATAATGATATGGATTGCTATCTATTGATCTCCTCATTGAGGTTATCACTGTGCTAAGTGAATTATGCCCATAATGTTGTTGAATTTTAAAGAGCAACTGATATCCTTATTTTTCATACAAGTGCATGCAGGCTCTGAGAAGCTAAATGCTTGGCCTGCATCACACAGCCCTATAAGAAGGATCTGGGATTCTAATATAGTCAAGGTGACTTCACAGTATATACTATTTTGGCTAGGCTGTATAAGCAGAAATGACTCATCTTTGTCATGGTGGTAGCAAGGACGGGGGTCAATGGTGGGAGTCACAGCCATCCACAGAACAGAGAGGGGATTAAGGAGAAATGACTCCTTAGCAGCTAATCAGAAAATCTTGCAACCCTCCCCCAGCTTTCTTCTATGTCTCCCTCAACTAGATTGGTAAGCATTGCTCTAGAAGAGTGGGTTTGAATTAAACTTACAAACAAAATGGTACAACAGGTTCCACAATGTAAAACAGAAAGGTGAAGATGATCCAACCGAAGCAACCATGGGGGTGAACAGGGTGGCAGGGCACTTCCAGTTGGCTCTCTGCCTCATGATTACTCCCTGACTGCCACCCTGCAACGTACTTGCCTACATACTTGCATCACCTCTGCAAAAACTTCACAGAGCATCTCAGATTTGAACATCTCAGATTTAGAAGGCAGTTTATTCTTAGGCTCTGCTTCCACCCGGAGTTCTAGGGCCTCACCCAGATTTGAGCCTAGGTAATCCTGATCTTGGTTCATCTCAGCCAAGGTTATATGGCTACAAGGCAAGGAACTGAGCCTTGAGTGACCCAGTGAGCTGGCCTTTGAATAACTTGAAAGTTGAATGCCTGCCAGCAATTTCTCAGGATGATAGGATATTTAGTACAGCATGTGTAGCCCAGGGGCTGTGAACTTGGCTCCGGGAGTAAGTTAGGGGCAGATGGGCCCATTCATTTTCTCAAATGTGCTTCTTCTTCCCCCAGTGCACCAGGAAGTCTCCAGTGATGGTGTAAGCTGGACTCTGTTGGACTTGCCTGCAGTGTCTAAACTGGACTCTGGAGACTACATCTGCCAGGCAAAGAACTTCCTAGGAGCCTCTGAGACTCTTATCTCCCTTATTGTCACAGAGCCCCAGACATCCACAGAACACACTGGGATCCCAGGGGCATTATGGGCAAGGACAGGGGAAGGGGCAGAAGCTGCTGCTTACAACAACAAGCTGGTGGCCCGGCATGTCTCGCATATTCCTGAACCTGCTGTCCTGGCCATTGGGACCTCTATGCCCAGCCTGAAGGAGAAGTTGGCCCTCCAGCACTTCCAGATGGGTGCCCCAGGAGAGCTCTGGGAAGGGCAGGTTGAACCCCAGGAGGCACGGATGGTGAAGTCACTCAAAGTGGTGGGGGACAGTTACCACAGAGTGTCCTTGGTATGGAAGGCCCCCCAGGCTGGGAACACAACTGCCTTCAGTGTCCTTTACACCGTCTTTGGGCAGCATGATATGCGTAGATTGATCGTGCCGCCGGGGAAGACCAGTGTCACCATTGATGGACTGGCCCCCAAGACCAAGTACGTGGCATGTGTCTGTGTGCGGGGCCTGGTGCCCCGAAAGGAGCAATGCCTCATCTTCTCCACCGACCAGATGGTGGACGCCGAGGGCACCCAGCGGCTCATCAACGTGGTGGTGATCAGCGTGGCTGCCATCATCGCCCTGCCACCCACGCTGCTCGTCTGCTGTGGTGCTCTTCGTAGGCGCTGCCGCAAGTGCCGCACCCGGGGCACCACCGAGGCTACGGGGGCCTACGTCAACCTGGAGAGGCTGGGCCACAGCGACGATGGCTCCGAAGAGCTGTCTCGGCACAGCCTTAGTGAGGCCGACCGGCTCCTTTCCGGCCGGTCCAGCCTAGACTCTCAGGCTTTGGGGACCAGCGGAGGCAGAAGGATGAACGAGTACTTCTGCTGAGGGCAGCTCCCCCTCTCACACCTGCCTATCTGCTTTCCCTCTTCAACTCTTACCCACTCACTCTGAAGCCTGACTGCATGCCCAGTCACTCTTATGGCTTGGGTACCTGCTTACTCATAAATTATGTCAACAACAGCCATGGCAGTTAATACTTATTAAGCATTTACTGTGTGCCAGGAAATGTTCTAAATACTCTGTATGAATTAACTCGCTTAAATGTTCTAACAACCATTTATACCAGGCACCACCCTCCTCTCCATTTTCCTGGAGAAGAAATAGGGAAGTTAAGTATTTTGTCTGTATCCACCAGTTTGGGGTATATAGCAAATAAAACCAAAACTCAGTGGTGTATGGTAAAAAACACTTATTTTCACATTCATGGTCTATATATTGATGGGCATTCTGCTCTGTGTCCCTGATTTGGGGCCTGGACTGGAGAGTAATAGTGGCTACCTGGGACAGGCTATTCCCATGGTAAAGTCAGATGACATCAGAGGAATGAGCAAAGTCATGTGATACCTCTTAAATTCTTAGTTCAGGATTGGCACACTGCCGCTTATGCCCATATTCTATCTGCCAAAGAAGTCTCATGGCCAAACCCAACTTTAACAGGGTAAGTAAGGACACTTCTCCCACAGAGGTGATAGTGGAGCAGGAAATATTTGCTGAACAGTGATTTAATTTTCTATATTGCCCACGATTACATGACCAGGCTGTGGAAGCTCTGGAATTGGACACAGCATTTTATCTCCATTGGCAACAATCCCTATCAATCTTCTATTCCATATTTTCTAACATTTATTCCCTGGGTGTCATTTTTGCCTAGAGACAATCATTTGATTTTCAACAGATTGTAGAAGTTTGGATGATGCCTAAGAGACCACTGCTTATTTGCTCACAGCATGTCAGGATGGAGAGATCAAAGAGACCCTCTGTGTCAGAGGGCATTTCACACCCAATACTGTCTGGCACTCAGCACTTGCCCTCATGTCACAACACTTGTGATTCTTACTAAATCTTACTGGGGCTTCTCAAAGTGTCTGGGAGCTTTCCTTCCTTCCTGGTCCTTCAGCAAGCTATTCTAGAGATTTTGTTTGGTTTTTGCCTGAAGGTGGGAAACCACTCAGATACTGACTCTGTGTATAGGAAAATGTGAGTATGTCCAGGGGAAGGCTTAATTTGTTCCCTGTCTACAGAGTTGGGCTCTAGTGAGGGGAGCATCCATGGTGCCTGTTATCAAGTCTTTGGGGGTAACAATTGTGGAAATTTGTGAACAGTAAATGGTCCAAGGAAATTATTTTGTTAGTATCATGCAAGAGACCCCACATAATGTGAACACTCACTAGATAAAAATCAGAGTAATACAATGATTCATTCCTAAAGTCATTTTCCTCTCATATTTGCATTATCACACATTTCCCTCAGTTTTCTTGCATTAGATGCTCACAACAACCAACAATGGTAGTTGAATTCTTTGATTTTACAGATGAAAAACCCGAGAATTAAAGAGATAAGGGACTTATATAAGGGAGTGATAGATTCTTTTTTTGGACTCCAGGTCTTTGACAACCTCTTGACCAAGCTGAGGGTCTTTATTCAGTACTGATCTCTGTAATGTAGTGCACAGCAGTTTCACTATGAAAAAGGAATCTTTCTGGAACCACTGAAACCTGGGATCTGAACCATGAGAACAACTAGGCATATAAGCATGGAGTTTCCATACTTGGGTATTTTTCTGCCATCATTTGCAGTGTGTTTTATTATAACTTGTGAGCTATAGGCATTGGTATGAGAAATTATTTGATTGGGCAATGTCCACATTGAGGTCGGCAAGGCTTTTCTGTGAAGTGAACCAGATAGTAAATATTATAGGCTGTGTTACTCAGCCCTGCTGATGGAATGCAGAAGCAGTTACAGACAATACGTTGGTTAGTGGGCATTGGTGTGTTCCAATAAAAGTTTATTTATAAAAACAAGTGTCAAACTTGATTTGGTCCACAGGCCGTTGTTTGCCAACCCCTCATCTAGATTTTTATTTGTAGTTCTGCTGTGTCTTTGGAGACTCAAGACTCATTCTGACTGCTTGATACATGAGCATGACAGACACCCCACAAATTCAAATAAAAGTGCAACAGATGAGGAAGCACCAGGTGAAATGATTAAGATATTGCCTTTAAGTGTCTAAATCAATCAATATTGAACAATTATTGGCCTAAAGACAACTTATATCTACCCAGTTTTATTGGAAGAAAAAAAATAAGAAACTGAAAGCAAGATTTGTTCATATACCTAATTAAGAGAGGGAAGGTTTGGATTTTCCAGTGATTAATTAATGCCAGTCTTCATGGTCTGCATGGTCATGGTCTCCAAGATGGTTAGCCTCCCAGTGCTCAGCTGTCAGCCTTCATTTATATGTTCTGTCTTTTCTCATTTGCTCTTGTAGGAAAGAATCATTCTTAATTGTGCTCATGAATGTTTAAGTCACTCAAAAAGGAAAACAACAAATTCCCATGGTAAAAAAATAAATGGTGTCTGGTTTATATATTAATCTTTTAGTATATGAGTCTGATTACTATGAGTCAATCCCTAAAACTGAACGACCTCTGAGTGTCTTGGAAAAAAATTTCTTGTCTGCTAATGTTGAAGACCAGTCTGAACTATAGTGGTCCGGCAGCATGCTGCCCCTGGAAGATGAGTTCAGAGATTGGTTGGAATCATGGTATCTCCATCATGTCTTTTCCTGACTATAACATGGCTATATTCCTCTTGATTAGGCAGAGGGTGTGTCAAGTGGCACTTACCTGCAGTTGCCTAAGTTGTAGGACACAAAAATCCAGAAACTGTGTTTTGGAAATTAGTTATGTGCTATCAAAACTAGGTGGGGTGGCTCACACCTGTAATCTCAGAGACTTGGTAGGCTGGAGCAGGAAGATAGCAAGTTCAAAGCCAACCTCAGCAACTTAGCAAGTCTCTAAACAACTTAGTGAGACCTTGTCTCAAAAAAAAAAATAAATAAATAAATAAAGGGCTGGGATTTGTGGTTTAGTGGTTAGGAGCCTCTGAGTTCAATCTCTAGTACAAAAACAAAAAACAAAACAATAACAACAAAAAACTAGGCTATCAATTAAGGGATTTAGTGAGCAGTCCTTTCAAAGAATTAGAGCTAGAAATTTTGATTTTTAACCATGGTATAATCTAGTAAAGACAAACATTGATTTAAAAGTACTCAAGCACATTTTATTTAGTTGTAAGCAGGTTGTAGGCAGGATAGGTTAGGTATATACTGTGGTAATAATTCCTCCATTTCAGTGTCTTTACACATCATAATTCATTTTTGCTCTTACAGAGTCTACTGGAGTGAGAGGGAAATGTGAGAAATGTGGATGGAGGGAGGGCTCTGCTTCACTCACTCATACAAGGATCCAGGTGGAGGGAGGCGCCACCAACTGGAATGTCCGTGGAAAAAGTGACACGACACAAGGGGATCATGGGACTTCTCAAACATCATTTACTCTAACATTTCATTAGCCAGAATATGAGTCACATGACCCATGTATTTCAAGAGCCTTGGAAATGTGGTCTTCTGTTCACCACAGACATACCACAAAGTGTGGGTGGTCAAAGGAAACATCTAAACATACTGGAAGCAGATGGAGGGGGCAGGAAGCAGCTTAAGCTAGAAAAAAAAAAGGGAACATAGCATGTCTGCTCTCTGATAGATTGTTCAATTCTCTGTCTGGGCTGTTTCAGAGTTTGGCTAATACTGAGGAATGAGCGGCATCTTCCAATTGAACAGATAGGATACTCTCTTATCAAGATTCTATTAAGACAAGCCAGTGAGATGCCTCCCAGGAGTTATTATATCTAATAGTTTCATAAGCAGAGTAAGTCCTCTTCCACTTGTCTCCACCAAGAACTCTTAAGAGCCAAGTTTCTAAAATCAACCTGCAGGAGGGGAGATGTAGTGGAAATATTCTTATACTTCCTTCTCTTTGTTGACAGGGTCTCTTGAGTCTAGGGATTACACTTAGCCACATGTTATTTTAAGCTGAATGGCATTACCCAAGGTAGTTTAATTGTTCTAACCCGTGCCTTAACTCCCAATATATAGATTCTCTATTCCAAATAAGAAAATAAGAGGCTGAGGAGATCAGGAAAGGAGAAGGGGCAGAGGAAAGTGGCCTACGTGATTTCAGAGATGGCACATGCCACTGGTGTTCTTTCTTCACAGTCTTGCAGCAAATTACTTCCAGTAAGTTGAGTGGAGCTGGATTTACTTGACAATTTTTTTTTATTTGATAATGACAATGCTGTACACAAGCATGGAGTGGACAGAAAAATTGTAGATAAAGAAGAAGATTCTTTCAGCTTTTATATTTTGGAGTAAGAAGAGTGAAAGGAATTTACTGATGATTATGCATACCTGTAGGTTGAATCACACATAGGAAGCAAGCTTAATGAGGTCTTCGAAAACTTGGCAGAAGACTCTAGAATGAGAATGGCCTATAGGAAGTGTACCCCCCATCAGGCTAATCTGGCCAGGCTCTGATCCCTCACTGCCCTCAGTCACTGGATGTAGGCTGCCTTGGAACAGATCTGAACTCACACAAGCACTTTTTTTGCAACTGGGAATAAGATCATCTCTTGAAAGGAGATCTAGGCATCTCCATGTTCACCACAAACTTTGTACCCACAGCACACTCCTTGTTTTGGATTTTAATTTTGAGAGGAACTCCAGAGATCTACCCAGATTGCACAGCTAAACTGAATGGGAACTCCTGCAAATATATCTGTCATGAGTGGAAAGCCTGGAGTGTAATCAGCTTAGTTGTGACCCATTTCCCTCCTACTGGTTAGCTTCTAAGCGGATTTTTTTCACTGAAGCCTTTTGTAGGGTATAATGTGTATCATGAGTCTTACAGGAACTCACAAAATTTCAGTGTTCATCTGGAAGTACCCCCAATTAATACAGATGTAGGTATTTCTGCTCTTCAGAAATCTATTGTTATAGGAAGTGAATTATTGGACACCTATTGTATGTGGGGAGCTTTATTTACATAATCTTAAAGTTTCCTTGGAACACTATGAGGTGCTTATTAATATTTTCACTCTGCAAAGGAAAAACTGAGATTCGCAGACGTTAAACATTCAAAAAAATCTCAAGACAGATGCATAAGCAAGAAAGAAGACTTCATGGGGTCAGGGTCTATAAGAGTTTGGCTTGCCACAGCATTCCTTGTACCTAGCAAGTGTGTGGCTTAGAGAAAATGATAAAGAAATATTTAGTAAATGAACAAAGAGTGGCAGAGCAAGTACCAAGTCATATAGATCTCATTTTAAAATGTAGCTTTTTAACTTTTAATGTGAAATACATAGCATTCAGGAGAAATCCAGAAAAAAGAAAAATGTTTTGGTTTTATAAGAAAATATAATATTTTTGGATACGGTGGCATGTGCCAGCTACTTGAGAAACCGAGGCAGGAGGATCATGAGTTTGAGCCCAGCCTTGGAAACTTACTGAGATTCTGTCTCAAAACAACAACAACAACAAAAACCCCATCAGCACCACCAACAACAATAACATACCATCTTGTGTTTGAAACAACATCATGATGCTTCTCTGACTCTGGTCAGCCTCTGGTCAAGCTGCAGATGCAGTAGTCTTGATGCATTGAAAGCATGCCTAACTACACCACCAAGGTATGGGGGAGAGAACAAATGATTGGAATCATCAAAGAACTACTTTGTTATTCCTCATCTGCTTTCACTTGGAGAAAATGGTTGAAAATGCTGGGATTCAGGAGCCAATTGTGAATGGTGAAATATGAAATGGACCCTGGCCATGAATGAACTCTGATGCTCAGAACAGCATTACCTGCTGGTTTCTCAGACTTTTTTGAAAGAAGCTGAAGGAAGGTAGAACCAGGATGTAATTAGATATCTGACTTAAGTTTCCAGAACCAGCAACCAGAAAAATGGTGAATTTTCATGCCTTGGTCAAGAGGCATAACTCCCTCTGCATGGACTCTGCCTGAGCCTATGATTTGGGCCATAACAGACTTTAGAGCATCCAGGGGCTTTGCTGCTGCTGTGCTGACCTACATCACCATGGATTACCAGTAATAGGATTTGCCACTCGGAAACTGGGACTACGCTTATTCAAAGCACACAGCAGTTTCTTACAGAGAAATATGGCTTTGGTTTTTCACTACTTTCTGCTAGTTCTGGTCTTTCAGGATACACATGCAGTTCAGCCTTTCTGTCTGCAAGGATGCACCTGCTCAGAGGAGAGTTTTGGCAGGTGCGCTGTCCTGGCAGGATTCCAGAGGGTTATAGGGGATGGACTTTTGTTGGGAATGATATGGAGTGGACACATGCCCAGAATTGGCAGGAAATCAGCAAAATTCCTATGAGATTCACCTTAGTTGGTGCTGGACTTTGTGAGCTGAGTATTTGTACCAATATAGATCTCTATTATTTTAAGTGAATAATATATTTTCATATAATTCACATGCACAATGCAAGGATCCACTTGACATCCCTTCCAACTTTCCTGATGTTCATTTTAAAGCTTTTCTGGTTTCTTGTACAGGACTCTGCAATGCATGTCTATCTCTTTGGGAAATATTCCAGAGAACCTTCCTGAAGAGCTCAAGCAAGTAAGAATTGAAAACTCACCCATATTTGAACTTTCCCGAGGGCCTTTCGTCAACATGAGCACCTTGGAATACCTTTGGCTCAACTTTAACAATATCACTGTGATCCACTTAGGAGCCCTGGAGCATCTTCCAGAACTGAGAGAGTTGAGACTGCAGGGGAACAAACTCCGTTCAGTACCATGGACAGCGTTCCGTGCCACCCCTTTCCTGAGGGTCTTGGATCTCAAACGCAACAGGATTGATATACTCCCTGAGCTGGCTCTTCAGTTTCTAGCCAACCTGACCTACCTTGACCTATCCTCCAATAGGCTTACAGTCGTATCCAAAAATGTCTTCTTGAACTGGCCGTCCTACCAGAAATGCCAGCAGCTTCACTGTGGGGCTAAGATTCTCTCCAGCATGGTGCTGGCACTGGACAACAACCCCTGGGTATGTGACTGTCGTCTAAGAGGACTTGTCCAATTTGTCAAGTCCAATAGCCTTCCAGTCATCCTGGTGAATTCCTACTTGATATGCCAGGACCCTGTCTACAAGGCAGGGCAGCTACTTCATGAGATTAAGCTCAGTGTTTGCATGAAGCCACAGATCTCAACCCCTAGTGCCAATATTACCATTCAGGGAGGACAGAATGTGACTCTGCAATGCTTGGCACAGGCTAGCCCCTCACCAACCATCTCATGGAATTATCCCCTGAGCATTTGGAGAAAATTTAATGGTAAGCCACACGTACCCTCTTGGGGTATCTAGGGAGAATGGAGAGGTCTGTAGCAATCCTACATCAATAAGGAGGTTCTAAAATGTGTTAGTCATGAAGGATGGGTATAGGTAAAATCGGAATAGATCTGAATTACACTCACCAAAATAGAAAAGATTCCAAGACAGTGTTTCATTACCAGCATTATTTTATTTCACTTTATTTTTGCAGAGCTGGGGATCAGAGCCAAGGCCTGTATGCTAGGAAACATTGTAGCATTGAGGTACATCCCAGTCCATTGGCAGTGTTTTAAATGGTTGCATACAGATCTCTCCAGGACATATAGGCATATGGACATAAATAAACATGTTATTGCTGATTTATCATATTGTATACATGTTTTAGAATTGTATATGAATAAATACATTTTTAAGAGCCCTCTAGTTGGAAAACAGTATACTGCAAATTTTACAATCCTAGAATTTCCAACTAGAATTGATTTTATTACTTATTTACTAAACTTGCCGGAAAGGAATCATTTGAGATGCTTGTTTGGAATGAAATTTTTCAATCCCCGTGCCCTGGAGATATGAGTTCAGTGAGTCCAGGACAGAATATATATTTCACCCTCTTACCTCTCAGTTAATTGGAAAAGCTGGAAATTCCTAGATACTAACTTAATTTTCACTTCTTACTACTGTGTTGGTCAGATTTTATAGCTTAAAATTATAATACTTGGGTACAGGGAGATAAAGAGAATTCCATGGCCCCCAGAACTGGGATTTGTCTTTCTTTATCAAAGCTCTAAGCTCTGTTTTCACACTTCAGGTGGAATTGCCTGTAAGGTTGTCCATGCCACAAAGCCAGACATGGCTTCCTCAAGGGTATCTTGAAGGTAAAAGGAAATTTGTTGATTTTTGCATATTTTTAGGTCTAGGTCTAGAAGACTACTTGAAGTATCAAGGTAAAACTTGGGAAATGCAGTTAGTCACCAAGACAGTTGTCATAATATGGTTACATCCTCTAGATGATTAAAAAAAAATTAACTGAGTTTTTCAGTTTTTCTCATCATTTTGGTCACATCCTGTTAGTTGATGGTTAAATGCGAATGGAGGAGAAATACAGAATTTATCATTCAGTCTTTTTGAAAACCAGTGAAATGCATTCAGAGCTTATCTTTTGTTATTCTGTAAATCACTCTTGGCACTATGCTCTGCCTAGTCTTCTAGAAATAACAATAGCTAAGACTTATTGAACCCTTATCTTCAAACTTGTGGTGTGCATGCTATTATCATCCCATTTTATTGACAAGTAAGTTGAAGATAATTTAAGCATCTTGCCCAGGACCATACAATTAGCAAGGAATAGGGACCCAGAAATTTGACTCCAAACTCTGAGGCACTGCACATTTGGGAGGTAAGAAAGCATTTCTTGGAGCTCACAGTATTGGTCAGTCACACAATTACAAGAAATCTCCTGAAAGCTGTTAAGCTCAATAAGAGTACTGTGGTTGTTGGGAGCAGTTACTGATGTTGAAAGTGTGTGGGCTTCATAGATAGAACTGGGTTTCAGATTAATTGCTGCTTCTGAACAGCAGAAATCGCTCTCACTATGGGTAAGTTGGTAGATTGATCCAGTCCTCAACATTCTATATGTAAGATTAGGTACCTACAGAGTTTCTGAGAGGTGAACATCTAGCACCAGGTACATGCTTAATAAATGATTAGCATCATCTTTTAACAACAACAACAACAAAACCAGCATTGCTAGAACTTTCCAACTGTTTATCAGAACAATGCACAGCTACTTTTCTCTTTTCTCCACCCAGTGTTGACTTCTTCGACTGCAGAAGATGCTGTTCTGTCCCAGTTGATCATCCCTGCTGTTCACCTGGTAGACAGTGGCAATTACACCTGTGTAGCCTCCAATTTCATTGGCAGGAGCACGCTGGTCATCTCCCTCCATGTCCAGCCTGCCCAGGTCCTGCCTGCATCCCATTCTCTTTCTATCTCCCGGGAGGGTAATTCCTACATTGACTTGCGGGTGGTGAAGCAGACCGTGCACGGGATCTTGCTGGAGTGGTTTGCAGTAGCCAACATCTCTGAGGAGTGGTTTACCCTCTATATTACTTCGGATGAAGCCCTCAAAAAAGAAGTGGTCCACATTGGCCCTGGAATCAACACATATGCTGTAAATAACCTCCTCCCTGGCACAAAATATGAGGCATGCCTCAGTATGGGGAGCCGGCCCCCACACGAGGGCAGATGTGTCGTCTTTGTGACAGGCAGAGATGGTGGCAGGCTGGAGGACCGCGAGCGCCTCCTCCACATCTCGGTGGTCCTGTGTGTTTTGCTGCTGGCAGTGCCTGTAGGGGCTTATGTCTGGACAGCCGAGGGCCCCTGCAGCTGCAGGGAGTGGGGCCCGCACTGCTGTCCTCGCCACAGGCATGCTCTCAGGCCTCCCCCTGCAGTTCCACAGTGCAAAGACAGATCCTTTAGAGACCATCTAGCTGTCTGTGAGGATGGCAATGGCCACAGACACATGAAAGGGAATGAGGAGAAAGAAGATGACAGTGGCTAACAACCCAGGTCAAGGGGTGGGAAATGATGTGGACAAAATTTACTTCAACCAAGATTGTGAACAAATTCTGATACTGGATGGGCACAGTAACCATAGCAAGGAAGGCCAGTGTCTGCCTATTTGAGGAAACTGGGATTAATCCTTTTTTAGGTAGTGCTTTGTTGCCTGCCAAGGGGTGATGTGGGGCTAATCCAATCCCTAAAACCAACCCTCCATGGCAGCTCAACTGAGCCTCATCCATTTATTCAAGTATTGTTGAGCACCTACAGTGTTCCAGGAACGGAACTTGACAGATTGGGTTCAACAGTGAAAACCAGGACACAGTCTTTATCTTCATGGAGCTAAGGCCATGTTTACATGTAATATTTACATGTAACATTTTGCATATATTATTCTGTAAAAGTAGGTAGTTATCCCCTTTTATAGGGAAAGAAACTTAAACCTGGAAAGTTCAATGATTTATGAGGCTTACTCTCCTTACATTGGCCACTGGGTTCACCCAATATCAGAATTTTCTGATAATCAGTGTTGGTTGAAATAATTTAAAACATTCTTTTTGTGGTGCTGAAGATTGTACCCACAGCCTTATATATGTTAGGCTGTGGAACTATATAACCAGTCCTTTTTTACTTTGTATTTTAGACAAGATCTCACTAAGTTGCTCAGACTGACCTTGAACTTGCGATCTTCCTGCCTCAAACTCCTAAGTACCTGGGATTACAGGTGTGCACCACTGTGCCCAGCTTGAAATAAATTTAAAACAAAGACAACACTCATATTCAGATCAATTGTTCATCATTCCTTCAGGTCCTTCTCACTTATTCTTTTAGACACTAGAAGAAAAAACAATTTTTAATGGGAATTTACAGTCACATCAAAAGTAGAGAGAATCTCATTCCTTCCCATCTGTCAGCTTCAACAAGTTTTAAAATTTTCTGGTCTTATTTCATCTGGTCCTTACCCTCAACCTTTTTTTATTTTATTTTTTGGGGGATTTTAAAATATTTTAAAGTAAATACAAGCTTCCCACCTACTTATATGTAAATATTTTAGTTTGTTCTCTAACAAATTAAGTTCTAAAAAAACACAAGACAACACTATTATTGCTCCTTAGAATGTATATTTTTTAAAAAATGCATATACACTTAGATATGTACATGTGCACAATAACACATATATATAATAGAGAATTTCTTTATAATAAATTTCGTATGGTAATTTTTATAGGACTTTTTCTTTTCTCTGAGTATATATAAATTAAAATTCTATTTCCAAAAAAATTATAATTTAGTGCATTATAACTATGTGTAATAGTGGGATTCATTATGCCATATTTGTACATGTGCATAACATAATTTGATCAATCTCATTCTCCAGCACCTTTCCTTTCCCTCCTTTCTTCCATCCCAGATCCACTTGCTCTACTCTACTGATATCCCTACTACTATTATTATTATTATTATTTCAATTAGTGCATTATAATTTTATATATATACATATATATACACACACATATATCAATGAGATTCATTGGAGTATATTCATACATGGACATATTATACTTTGATAGATTTTGTATCTCAGTAGTTTGTCATGCCCCCTCATTCCCTTCCTCTACACTATTGGTCTCCCTTCTATGGTCTCCCTTCTATTTTCCTGAGACTCCTGAGGTATATTTCAAAGGTAAGTGGCTGAAGTGAGGCAGGAACTTGTATTTGTATTGGCCTCTGAGTATTTCCTTCCACAGGACCGAGGATTCAGCCATCGTGAAATAGCTTGGTGCAACCATGAAGGCGAGAATGGACGCTCTGATTTTCCTCTGCCAAAGGGGGCTTGGAGGTGGGCATGGAACAGGGTGGGCAGGAGGAAGGAAGGGGCATGGAAGAGGAGTAAACCTGGAAGTGGGTCGGAAGCATGTTGGTCAGAAGCTGTGTTCAGCTGCTCCTGTGAATATGGACATTTAGGGAAGAGGAATCTGGTCTAGAGTGGATTTCTGGGAATACCATCCTTTTGAAGATCTGTGGGGAGCCTCTTAAAAAGTTCTAGAGTGAATTGGGTGTGGGGTACACACCTGTAATCCCAGCAGCTCAGCAGGCTGAGGCAGGAGGGTCGCAAATTCAAAGCCAGCCTCAGCAACTTAGCAAGGTCCTAAGCAACTTAGTGAGACTCTGTCTCAAAATAAAAAATAAAAAGGGCTGGGAATGTGGCTCAGTAGTTAAACCTCTAGGTTTAATCCCAGTACCAAAAAAAAAAAAAAAAAGAATCCTAAAGATTCACATTATTGACAGTCCCAAATGGTTCAATTTAGGATTTTTCTACTTAGCAATGATGCAAAACTGATATGCATTCAGTAAAAAATCAAACTTCAGTCGGGAGTTTTTATCTTTTTCTGGATTAGCAATATACAGCATGGAGATGTTACAGCAAGACACAGCTCTCAGCCCATTTGGTGATCAGAAGGGAACAACCACTGATACTCTACTGTACAGTGATGCAAAGCTACGATGTTCAGTAAATTAGGTGTGTTAAATGCATTTTTGGCGTACAATGATTTCAACTTAACATGGATTTATTTGGATAAAACTCCATAGGTCAAGGAGTATCCATACATGTAATGTCATGATACCTGTGCTAATATCCCTCACCTTTTCTGTACGATTCATGTTTGAAGGATGTTATAGTTTTAGATCCATTTGTCATGCTCTTGGGGGAGATTATGCATTTAGAGTTTAGATCATGTAATTTTAAGACAGGAGGCATTTATAAGTAGGGCTACTGGTTTTTAGAATAGAGCTATCTCTAGTCCCAGGGTTCTGCTATCAGCAACTTGCAGAAGGAATTTTGTTCTTTTCCTCTTTTCTTCTGTCTATTTAGAACCTGTCCACCTTACACCTAGATTAGGGCCCAGCATAGATGATAAGACTAAGAACATGTGTTTCCACAGGAATGACTGAGTGAATTACTGAGTACTGGATAAGTGACAGGACCTCATTTAGCAAAAGAAGTGCACTGGCATGATTTCTTGTCACATGAATGTTCCCAGCATCAAACTGTTGCTAATCCACTTTATTAATCATATTATGGTGGCTCATGCCACAACCACCTCATTCTGGAATCCAGACCCTTCAGAACACCTCTGTCTCCTAAAAGAACCTCTTTGTGTCCACATGCCAATCTGCCTGCCGTGGTCCTCATGCAACATCATCTTCATTATCCCTGTTAACCCATCCTCATCTAGAAACCCTGAAGACTGTCAGAGAAGTGTTGCTGCCTGTTAGTAGCCAGCACTCTGGATTCTTTGAAGCCTCTGTTGTGTTGTGTGTGATGTCATGGATCTATAGTCTCAGCTGTTCAGGAATCCTTGAACACATGAGTTCAAGAGCAGCTTGGTCAACATAGCTAGGCCCCATCTTTTTAAAGAAAGAAGGAAAGAAAGAAAGAGAGAGAAAAAAGAAAGAAAGAAAGAAAGGGGAAGAAAGAAAGAGAGAGGGAAAAAAGAAAGAAAGAAGAAAGAAAGAAAGGAAGGAAGGAAGGAAGGAAGGAAGGAAGAGAGAGAGAGAAAGAAAGAAAGAAAGAGAAAATATTCTGTTATCAAAGAGATACAGAATCCCTGATGTCCTTGGAGAAACAGGGGCAGAAGGTTTGCCACACTTTTCCAGCTGGGTTCTGCACTGGGACAGAGCTGCAAGTTGCAGCTTACAGAGGCCCAGCTCTCTTTTACTTCCATCTTCTGTCTTCTCTCCTCCCAGTACATAGGGAAGGATTCCAGGCCTATTATTGGGTAGAAACACTCTCAGGAAGGTCTGCTTGGAGAAGCCCTCTCCCCCAGGAAATGTGCCCTCCTAGGTGGGCCACAGTGAGCTATCCTTAAATATTCTCTTCTACAACTAAAAATAGCAACTGTCTTCTGAGCTATGACAGTAGCTACAAAGCTGGTGCCAGGTCCTTTGAATATATTAGTTCTTGTCATTGTCACAGCAATAAGCTTATGTTGTCACATTTAAGTGGCAGAATCTGAATTCAGACCAAGGGCTGTCAAACTGTAAAAGCACTTTATTTTTCATATAACGAGAAAGGCTGAGCTCAGCCACAGGGAAGGAAAAATAACTACAGATTTCTTCAGTTAGTGTCTATTGATTGTCCATGGAGCTAATGCTCCATTCTTATAGTCCAAGAGTGGAAGGCCCTTCCCAGATGCTGTACCTGCCCTCTCAGCTCTTTCCCTACAGACCTAGCATTGTACCAGCTTGTAGATCTGGGCCTTTCTTGATGTGACTGAGCAAGGAGCCCCTCACCCTGCTGTTCCCTAAGTCGGTGGGACTTGGTTAGCTCTACCCCAGTGGCAGGGTCTACCCTAGTGCTGACTATATTCACTGGTCTCTTCAGTTAAGCTGTCCCCTCCTTCTTTGTCCCAATGTGGCTCATGCTGGCTACTTGGCCCTTTTTCCTTCCATGGCCAGTTCCAAAATCGACTCTACTTTGGTTCAAGTTTCTGGGCTTGTCTTGGAGCCTGACTCCCTTCCAGAACCCATCTGCTATCCTGAGCTCCCAGTTCAGAGGTCTTAGCAACCATCATTCCAGAGATTAACTGCTTTCCCAGCTTTCCCGCCCATGCCAAACATCCCAATTCCTGCCCTTGCTGGACTGTACTGGGGTAGTTACTTCTAGCCCCAGATCTCCTTCTTTCCCAAGCAACCCTGCCTGAGTGTGTCTTACTTAGGGAAAAAGCCCAATCCAAGTCCTGGATGAGGGGGTCAGGTAGACAAGTCTGCAAAGGTGCTGCTGTTTGAGGTGCATGCAGGCAATTTGGACAAAAATTTGAAGCCTCCCTCAGTTGGGGGTCAGGTTGGCTGTACCCACTGAAGGAGCCAGGAGGCAGGCTGAGCTTGGCTGTGAGTCAGGAAGACTGGTCTCCACAAGTCCATGAACACAAAAGTAAGCAGGGGCAGGAGGTCATATTGTTGTAGAGTTATTAGACTTTTATTTACCATTTACAAAAGAGGTTGACCGCATGCATGTTGTAAGGATGCTGTATTCCCTGCAATGAGCAGACATGATCCAACCCAGCCCTCTCCTGAAAAGTCTGGAAAGACCTGTCAAGTCTGGGCTCCTGACATGCTAGAGCCTGCCCCTCATTAATACTGTTTGGGTTAGGAACTGAAGACACCCTGGCAAGAACTCTGTACACTGGCACATCTGAGTTATACCTCAAAACACAGATTCAGACATCACACAAGCATAAACTCTCTTCTCATAAAATCACGACATATTCTAGAGGGCTTCTGTGCAAGTGGAGCAAAATGTAAAGAACAATTCTATTTTTATATCTGTGTATAAATCTAGATTTTCTTATGGCAGGTTCCTTAAAGCAGGGAAGAACCTCTGTATATTAACCATAGCAGGTTTGTAGGGTTTCTCTCTTGGGAACATTGTCACATATTAACAATGTATGCCTAGGCTACAGGAAAATGCTTTTAGACCAGATCCCAGCTACTAACCCACTATGCAACATCGGACAAATCATGCCTTTCTTGGGAACTCATTTCCCTTATCTTGGCAAAATGGAGACTCGAACTAGACATTGCTTCCCAGCTCTGGTGCTCCCTGAGAGTGGAATGGGTGAGGGGAGAACAGAAACAGAAAGCCGTCATCTGGTTCTGGCTTCTGGGGACCAGTGGTAGCCAGCACAACACCACCAGTGTATCTGAGAGATTCTGATATTTTCTAGAAGAACTGTACTCAGAGAACTGGCCTGCATAAAAAAAAACTTTGCATTTGTGCCACTTTGCACTTGGTTGAAGGCTTCATCACAACCTTGGGGCTGAGGTTCTTCGTTTTACTGATGAGGAAGAAGATAATCAGAGAGTTAAAACAGCTTCCCTAAGTTGAATAAAAGCAGAAGATCCCTTAGATCTCAGCCCGGATATCTATCTACCACCCTACACTGTCTTTTGGAAGAGGACTGGTGGGGCAGCTTCTCAGAGAGGAGTCCCAACCTTCTTTTGGGTACTTTTAGAGCTCCCAGTGGCTCCAGCTTCTAGGACCAGGGCAGTCCTGGACAGGCATTTCTGCCTTCACTCTTGGTAAAACCATCTTATACCTGTAGGTCCCTTGTCCCACATGAGCACAACAGTGGTCTACAATCTCACCCGGGTGCCATGCTTCAGTGTTTCAGTGGCTTCAGGCAGAGCCCTGCAGCCAGGATGAGTTTTCAGTGTCTCTTCTCCCCCTGCTTGCCTGCATTTCCTCTCCTATGGAATGTAAAGTTTGCTGACCTCCAGCCTCAGCCAGGACTAGATCTCCTTTTCCTGCTCAAGCTCTTAGCTATGGGCTTCAGGATCCAGATTCTTGTTGGCTTATCACATACAGCCAAGGCCCTATGATGAGATTCCAGCAGGACCCAAGCAACTGTGAAGTCTGGGGTTGGTGAGTAGAAGATGCATAGAGCTAGCTCCTTGTCAACTCCTGGCCTCTGAAGAATGGGGAGCATCATGGCTTTGTCAAGGATTGGGGGCACAGGGACATATTTGCTAAATGCATCCTGAGAAATTGCTTGCCCAAGGCCCTATCCAGAGACTTGTGTATGGGGTACAAAACAGGGATGACCTTCAGAAACAGAGGAAGGGGAGCACATTGAGATCAGCAGGGTGGCTATGTTGGGTAGGAAGGGAAGAAGGAGCTACAGGGTATTCTCTAGAAGTAAGCCTTGTTTGTACTTTTCTTCTCAAACTTTTGCTTGAGCTCAGAGACCAGAGTCAACTGGGTGGAGCTTCCCAAGGCCTCAGACTGAGGTGACTGTTGGGATCTCTCTGGGGTGAGGGATCCAGAGACTGTAGGCACCGTACAGCAGGTGACTGTGTTGGGCACCATTCTGGGGGGTGGAGGGAGAGCTGGAGCTATGGGGGGCAATGGGCTTCCAGTGCTGTTATTGCAGTTCTCATTGGTAGGATCCTCTTTTAGCATGAACTTGGTGGCAGACTTGTCCTTCCTGAACTTGAGCCACTCAGTGCGGGCAGTGCGGGGTGCAGGTCTGAAACGCTTGCGGAATACACGTCGCACCGGCTGGACCTTGTTGGACTTCTTGTTACGCCAGAAAGTGGCAGTGGAGATGAGGACGGTTATGGCCACAACAATGGCCATGATACCGGCCAGCACACCCACGGCCTTCATGGGATTGTCCTTGGTTTGTATCAGGAAGGCAGCCATGGGGCTTCGGGACAGTGTCTGGAAGAGAAAGCCGTTGCCTGCATTGAACTGTTCCCACTGGTCCCTGGAGGACAGAGTGGGGGCATGCACTTCCTTAAGCCTGATGGGATGAGTCAGCACCCCCCCCAACAGCCCCATGCTGGGGATAGAACCAGGGCCTTATGCTTTCTCAGCAAGAACTCTACCACTGAGTTACACTCCCAGGCCAAGCCTGATGTATTTTAAAAGAATTTGAGAATCTAATAAGTGCTATGGGCTTCTTTACAGAAAAACTACATAGGGAGAGAGAACATAATGCAAATCGTTCTCTAGGACAATCACTCAGGCAGAACATGATGCCAACAACCTCTTTTAGATTCAAAACATCTGTTTTGCTGGACGCTGTCCTTGAAGCATAGGATATTGTTTGTCTGTGATTACAGGGGAATTCACTAACATAAATGTATCAAAAATCCCTAAAGCGACGATTCTCTGCCAGACAACTACACATAATTATTTCACTTTTACTTTTCAACACTCATGTGAAGAGGCATCATTATTTCCATTTTATAGGGAAAGGTAACAGAATCCTAGGAAAGCCTGAAGTTCCACTATTTATAGGTATTGAAACTAGAATTTCAGTCCGATTCCCAAGGCTATTGGTTTGATGGCCTAGGGAGCCTTTGATAGCAATGAGCATCTTTTGGAGGAAGCCAGGAGATGATCTCTCTCCCTCTGCCTTTGTGTCATAGAGGCCTGGGTTATGTAAAATACCTTAAGGTCCATTGACTACTGCTACTTTTTCCTTACTGTGCTTTGTACCCACCTCAGTGTCTGTGATGTCAATCTTGAGTAAGGCTGTGGTGCTGAAGGATGGGGAGCCTCGGTCCTTGGCCTGCACTTGTAAAGACCATGTGCAGTCCCCTCCAGGTGTGATGTTGTGCAGAGCATCGAGGGAGCGGATGGAATTCTTGAGCCTGATCTCTCCTGTGTGTGCATCAATTTCAAACACATTGGCTGGCTCCGCATGGGTGATGGAATAGTCCACCAGGTTGTTGGGTTCCTCTGCATCCTGATCTATGGCCTGTGCACAGAGAGGGACGGATAAAGCCGGGCCTGGGGAAGATACCTTTCTATGCTGGATAAACCAGATGTAATATGGAGCTTGGAAATGGTTGATTTTAATTGAGATGGATTAAGCTGGGAAAAAAATAGAAGGTCTGCACTGCCGTGAGTGAGGGGCTATGCTAGGTCCTGTATGGTTCCATTGCCAGAACAAGTCTAGGAAGTAGGTATTGGTGAATCTATACTATAGATGAAAAACTGAAAGCTTGGATACTAAGTGACTTGCCCAAAGGTAGAAATGGAAGGAGGGGAATTGGGATCCAAGGTCAATTCCATTGGGTTTCAGAGCTCATACTTTTTCGCCATTGGGAAGACAGTGAAGCCCAGTAGACAGAGCACTGCTCTGAAGGCAGGCAGACCAGCTATATGAACTCAGAGAAGATAAACACTTAACCCATTAGAGCTTCCTGTTTTCCATTTGTAATGTCTTCTTTCTCAGAAGATTTTTCTGGGATAAGGTGGAAATGAGGTTACGTAAAACACCTTAAAGTCCATTGCCCCTAGTAGGAATCCATTACCTTTTATTTTAAACTAAATTGTTATGTTCCAGTGTCTCTCTCAGCTGCTAGAACCAGACTTTTAGGGGAGCTCAGCTGCCTCAAAACTCACCTCAATTTTCACTGGGGACCCCAGGACCATCGTCTTCTCCTGGATGCTTTTTCCAAATTGGGGATAGTGGTCATTGACGTCCAGTAGAGTGATGAATACTTCAGCCAGGCTGTACCTGCCCTCCATGTCTTCAGCCTTCACATAAAAGTTGTATCTAGCAGTGGCTTCAGCATCCAGGCTCGCCCAGGGCTGGGTGTAGATAAGCCCAGTGGACGGGTGTATCAGGAACCTGGCAGGCATAGAAAGAACAGGCACAGGTATGCACATGCATGGATGTGTGTACATATGTGTGTTTGGCACACGCACCCACTCATGTACACACATCCATGCATGCAACGATAAGCAGATGAGCTGCCTCCAGGAAGCAGCAGTGAGGCATTATGAAGCTTCTCCCAGAAATCCTGCCTGCTCAGGTTCCATCCTTGCAGTCTAATGGGAGAGGAGGAGCTTAACAACCGGGAATTATAGCTCTCCTCCAACACCCTGCTCCCTCCCCAAGCCCAGTACTGCTTGCCTAGCTCAGAAAGCCTCCTGCCTTAGCTCTAGCGGTGACCATGACCTTCTTTTCTCCTAAGCACCTTGCTTATTAAGTCCCCAGAAATCTCTGACTTGGGCTCTGTACTATTTCCCACTATTCATCACCACCCACCTTGCACTCTGGAATGCTCACTGTCCCGCAACCCAGGCTCCCATGGCTTCCAGGTTCTTCCTGCCTTCAGCAAAAATACCTCCTCCCACTGCCAAATAAATCCCTTGCTTGAGGCTATGTCTGTGTTCTGGATCTACTTACAGGTCGGCCCCAGTACCAGAGATGGAGTATTTGACTTTGCCCCAGGGTCCTGTGTCTGGATCCACAGCCTGGAAGAGAGAAAACTCCAGTGGCACCTGTCTTGTGGTCAGGACATGTTGACAGCTCCCTAAGCAAGGGTTGCTTTCAATGGCAATGCAAGGAGGCCTGGAGTTTGCTCAGCTGAAGAGGAACTCACCAAGAGACGGGAGACTGCCTTAGGTCTCTAGTTTTCTTCCAGGGAGTTCTCAAGTGTTGGGGGAACAAAAAGGTTCAGATCTTCAAGTCATTTATTCCTCCTTTATATATGAGGAAGGGAACGGGATGGGTCCCATGGCCTGTGCATATGTCCTCAACACAGACCAGTGAAGGAACACAGGCTAGAGAGGGCAAGCAGCTCAAAGTCACAGCTAATGACTGTGGACTTTGTGATTTAAACTGGAACCTGAATTTGTCTCACTTACAAGGCCCCTTACCCCACCCCAAGTCCTGGGGCCAGTCCCCAACTTACTGTGACAACCACCACGTTGGAGCCCCCTGGGGCATTCTCAGGGATCCTGGCAACATAGTAGTGAGAAGTGAACTTGGGGACATTATCATTGGTGTCCAGGAGCTGGATCACAATATCTGCCGTGGAACTGAACTTCTCTGGAGTATTCACTTCAATGGCCAGGAGCTGGAGAAGGAGGGAAAACTGAGGACTTGTCTGGATGGACAGTCACCTGCGCAGGGCCCTCCCACCACCTGCTCCCCAGAACTGATCCAGCACCCCTTGCCTTGTCTCTGTTCTTACTCTCCGCTTCCAAGAGGTTATTCCTGCCACCATCTGTAAGATCTCTCCTCATTCCTCCCTCACAGACAGCTCCTGTTTATATTTGAGCCAGTTTTTTTTTTTGTTCTACTGATCTGCATATATATATATTCCTTTCTAATTCCAAATTTTCTGACTATTATTTCTCCAAATAAAAACCAGGATAAGTTTTCTTACCTCCTCTCAAAGGAAATTCTAAGTCAGAGTTAATTGGGGAGATAGTGAATTCTATATCAACCTAAGGAGAACTTGCATTTTTAAAACAAGGTACATCTTTACATATCTTGCCTTTTTTGTATCCCTTTATGAAATTTTTGCATTTTTCATCATTTAAATACTACACATTTCTTGTTATGGTAATTTCTAGAAGTCTTTTATTCTATTATATATTCTCTGTTTGATTGGGGGTATCAACTTGTAATCGAACATGTCAGCTATTCTGCTATTTTTCCAATGG
Source organism: Marmota marmota marmota (assembly GCF_001458135.2). Taxonomy (NCBI): domain Eukaryota; kingdom Metazoa; phylum Chordata; class Mammalia; order Rodentia; family Sciuridae; genus Marmota; species Marmota marmota. The sequence continues at coordinate 3,412,326 of NW_025999945.1, read as the reverse complement.
TTTTTAAACTACTTCTCTTAGATTTTCTAAAGAAACAATTATATCCCTTACAAATAATGTGAATTTTGGCTTCTTCTTTCTAATATTTATGACTTTTATTTCTTTTCTTTCTTTGGGAAAAATGTTATTCCAAAAATCATGCTAAATAATAGTGGTGATGGCAGGCATTCATGTTTTGTTCCAGAGTTCATAGAATTCTTTTAATATTTCATTTTTAAACATGATGTTGGGCTTCAGGTATATATGTGTGTATAAGTGCAATGATGACTTAAATAAAATCAATGTAGTATTTATTGTTGATTTTTACTAACATATAACAAGTTAATATGTAATATTGATTATTTGTATACATTCATAATTTTACTTAATTTTAAGTGACATTAAAAAAGTATTTTTTCCCTCTTCAGCTAAGGTGGTTATCAGAATAAATGACAGATGTCAAAGACACATGGGAAAACATCTTGATAATCAAACGGTTTCTCTCTTTCTACTAACAGGCCAAATCTTAGTGGTAGTTTTCTCTGACTCTCCATCCCTTGCATTCCTGGGCCTAGTTGTGGTTTAGGAGCTGGGAGCTCAGTGAAGCTGAGGCCATGAGCAGTCTGTAGGAGGCTGTCTGTGCGCCACTCTTCTCCCCCAACCAGACCTAGCACCTTCTCCCCATGTCAGCAGGAGGAGCAGAGGGCCAGGGAGAAAAGAGTAGGACCAGGAAGGACAGGGGTGATATAGGACCAGGAAGGACAGGGGTGATAGGAGTCCCCTCAGGATAAATCAATAATGGGGTGAGCACCCCATTACACTCCCCATTTAAGACAGTGCAAAACATCACCTACCTTAAAGGTTAACACCTGAGAGCTTTCAAAGTCAATGGCGTCTGAATTCTCCACAATAATGGTGACTTGGGCTTCATTTAGGACCGTCTGTGGGACCACTCGGAAGAGGCCTCTGGGTCCCACCAGCCGCAGGTTGAATTTGGCATTGGCTCCCTGGGCAATGGAGCATGGAAAGAGGAAACAGGGAAGATAAATGAGAACAGAAACACATCCTATACAGGTGCTAAGTGCCCTCAGCATAGGAAAATGCCCTTATCCCTGAAAGGTGAGTCATCTTTCTTTCTAAAGGTGCATTGATCAAGGATCAGAAAGATTTTGCAGGTTATAAGGATTAAGCAAGGTACAAACACATAAGACCCAGTTTCTGTGCTGATCATAGGGGTGGAAGGACATATTTGCAAACACTTGTTTGGAGGGTCAGATGCAGGGAGTTTTGTTTGACTGGCTTTTGCTTTTTTAAAAAATTATTATTGGTACATTATAACTATATATAATAGTGGGATTCACTGTGGCATAGTTGTACATGTACACAGCATATTTTTTTGTTTTATCTCAACATAATTTGATCAAATTCATTCCTCAGTGTCCTCTCCTTTGCCCTCTCCTTGCCCTTTCCTCCTCCCTCCCCGTGATCCACTTCCTCTCTTCTACAGATCTCCCTTCTATTTTTATGAGATATCTCTCCTCCTGCCCCTTTTCTCTCTAGCGTCTACATATGAGAGAAAACATATGACACTTGATGTTCTGAGCCTGGATTATTTCACTTAACATGATGTTCTACAGTTCCATCCATTTTCTTGCAAATGACGTAATTTTCTTTTTCTCTGTGGCTTTTCATTTTTAGTTGATTCTGAATTCCTTTATGCTGAGAAGATAATCTTTGATTGGCATTGTCCCTCTGCTCCCTCTTGATTATAACCTTTGGTTTCATTCACTTTCTGATCTGCCTGGCCCCTGCTACATAGGCAGTGACAGTTGACATAGAGCCAGTTAGCTTTAAGGGCAAGACCACGCACCTGGTCAGAGTCATTGACGGTGATCTTGAGGCCCCGCAGGATCTCCCCCTGGGGCGGATGTTCATACATGGACAGCTCAAACTTGTTCTGAGGCCCACTCTCTCCATAGAATGTTGGTGGATGGTTGTTGAGGTCCACAATCCTGATGGTGACAGGGATGATGGCCTGGGCAGCTGGGCTTCCTGCAGAGCTGATCTCTGTCACCTGGGGTGGGGAGAGGTGGCTACGGCTTTGTGGCAGATAGACTCTTATTGGCCCCAATGGTCCTGTATAATCCCCTTTCTTTAAGTGTAGTCTGACCTAGCAATTTGTTTCTGACTGACAGCATATGGCAAAGATGATGGGCTATCACTTCATGGTTAGATTACATGAGATTGTAACTTCTCTTACTAGCAGAATCTCCCTTGATGGCTTTGATGAAGGAGGCAGCTATGTTGGAGAGAGGCCCATGAGACAATGGGTGGCCCCTAGCTAAGAGTCATCAAGGAACTAAGTAGTGTCAATAACCATGTGAGCTAGGAAGACAATCCTTCTACATTCCAGCCTCCAGATGAGACCCCAGTCTTGGTTGACAATCTGACTATAGCCATGAAAGTGACCTTGTAACCCAGGACCTAGTCAAACAGAACCTGGACCCCTGACCTACACCAACTGAGAGTATGGATCTATGTTGTTTTATGCCTCTGGGTTTGGGGTAATTTGTCATGAAGCATTGGATAACTAATAAAGGCTGAAAAACCAGGGCTGAGGGTCCATAGTATCTCATTAATAATGTGGCAAATATCTGAGCAAATATCTTCCAGGGCCTCCTTTCCCTTTTCTATCAGGATGCTCTGGTACTACAAGGTCACTCTCCTAAAATGACTCCTTCACAGCCTGGCTGCTCTCCTAACCCTTTCCCTTCTCAGACACCTGTGCCTTCTGTTTCCATTTCCTACTCCCACTCGTTTCTCACCTGTCCCACATTTAGATACTTCACACTGCCTTCCGTGCTGCACTCCACGCTATCACCTTTGCACCTTCCCAAGGGCTCCATTCCCTTGGAAAATGTGATTCTGCTCTTGGCAAGTTATCCTCAACCTCTCTGATCCCTCCTGGGTTTCCTTCACCTGTGCCTCCCTTGATGCTCCTGTGATGTAGACTTAGCCAACTGCTCCTCTCTTCCCACAGCCATCCTTTGTGCTCTCATTCCTTCCTGTGCCTTTCACAGTGAATATGGACACTCTCTCCTCTGAGTTCCAAACCTGCATGCCCAGGTATGGATGTTTCACCTTGAATGTCCTCCAGGCACCCAGACTCATCATTTCCTTCCTAATTAACATGTAGCCTCTCCCATGCTCCTGATGGTAGCATCTAGGTTTCATCTGACCACTTTGTATTTTGCAATTTGTCCCTTTCTGCCATCCCACCTCCCTTTACCTCTACAGGTCCTCTTCTGCTGACTCCTTGAATGGTGTTTCTGTGTCCTGTTCAGTTCTCTTCAGATCCTAATTGAGTTCTCAAATGCTTGGCTAGCACTGGAGCCAGGATCCCCCGAGTGCTCATAACAACCAGAGTCCTGGGATTACCCCTTTCATACACAGACACACACTCTGAATTCCCATCCTAAGAGAGGATCTCACATTCCAAATTTTGGAACCCAACTAGTTACCAAGTAGCCACAATGAGCTTTCCAACATGAGACTGTCAAAACTTTTCAATGGCTCTTCATTGTTTTGGGGAAGATCCAATAAAACATCATAAGTTATTGGAACTTTGAAGATAGTAAACAGCAGAGAATTAACTTTAGTGTGGGACCCTCCTAAACACAGTTTCTGTGTGGCTGCACAAGTCACATGCCCTGCTTTAGAGAAAACCCATACCTCACATTCAGACCCCTGATGCTCTGGTTCCCAACCTGGGATTCCTACTTTCCTTCTTCTGCATGCTGCCTATGAACTCTGCTCCAATCTCATTTGACTCCTTCTTGATTCCTTACTATATCATGTGCTATTGTCCCCAGCCTGGGCTTCCAGGGATTTTGTGGCTTGTAATATCTTCACTTACCCTCATCCACCATGGTTTCCTCCACCAGTCTCCACCTGCTGGGTCTTGCTGGTGCTGGAGGCATTGCTGCTTCAGTCCTATTTCTTCCTATTTTTTCATAATTCCTGCTGTGTGTGCACGCGTGTACACACACACACACACACACACACACACGAGCTAAAATCTGGTGTAGGTGCCCAAGGTAGCAACATCTAGCTCCCTCCTCAGACTGAGCCTCAGGGATCAAGGAGGGCCTGGGTCTCATTGCCTTGGTAGCCCTCCAGGGCTGGATAGTGGGCAGGACTGGCAAAGCTAGAGGGGGTTACCTGTACATGCAGCTCATACACTTCCTTCCGGAGCTGGGCAGGGCTCTGCATGACCGAAATGGCTCCAGATGTCTCATTAATTTCAAAGGCTCCATCACTACCTGTCAGAGAAGTCCCCTGCAGTTCAGCACAGGGCCACAGGGGGGTGTAGGGGAGTCACGCCACTCGCTTCTCAAGCATTAGCTAATGGAGGTTTCCTTGTAGACTGCAAAACTGTTTTCATCTGTGTCTTGACAATGAGGAAACTGAGTCTCATAGGGGCCAAGTTAACTTATCTAAGCTTACACAGCAAGTGCAGACCAGGGCTTGAACTCACTTCTGTCTGGCTCTCAGGTTCCATACTGTATCCCTTCTCCTATGCATGATACTGTGTGTGTGTGTGTGTGTGTGTGTGTGTGTGTGTGTGTGTGTGTGTGACAGAGAAAGGGAACAAAAAGGAGATAAAGACAGAGGGAGGTAAGGAAGAGGAGAGAGAAGGAAAGAGGGGAAGAAACTGAGGGTGTGGAGAGAACGAGGAAAGAACAAGGAGATGGTGGGGAACCGCAGAGGGAGAAGCAAGAACAGAGGCTGGGCTGTGCCTTGTGACTGGGAAAAGGCTGCAGTGGTGGTGGGGCAGGAAGGTGCCCAATGTCTGTGCATCTGGGGAAAGGAGCCTGTCTGGGATGGTGGACATGTTCATGCAGGTGTGAGGTGCTGGAAGGCAAGTGTGTATCAGATGTGTCCTAGGACAGGGTGTGGGAGGTGGTAGTCTCTGGGTGAAAGTGTAAAGACATGTGCACATCTGGAATCAGACTCCATGTGTGATGACCTGGCCTCCTGTGGGCTGCAGAGACCACCTCAGGAACACTGCAGCCTGTTCAGCTGCTGCACAGGTGTGGAAAGAGCACACTGCAGAGTTAAAAGACCTGGGTTTAAATCCAGAGGTCGGGACTTGGGTGCCAGTTTAGCTGCTCTGAGCCTCCGTTTCCTCATCCATATGTAGGGCTAGTACTAGGGTCATACCATATCATCACTGTGCTTATTTATTCAATTCAACTATATGCTCTAGTCAAATATTTAAAAGAATGAGAAAAAAAAAGTACAGAAATTCCAAGAGTATAAGAAATGTTGCCACCCTCCAGGTGCAGTGGCACATGCCTATAATCCCAGTGACCCTGAGGCAGGAGGATTACAAGTTTGAAGCCAACCTCAGCAATTTAGCGAGACTCTAAGCAACTTAGTGAGAACCTGTCTCAAAAAACAGAACAAAACAAAACAAAAACAAAATAAGATTAAATTAAAAATGAAAAGGTCTGGGGATGTGACTCAATGGTAAAGTGCCCCTGGGTTCCGAACCCCAGCACCTCCCGCCACACACACACACAAAAGAAAAGTTGCCACTTATCGCCATTCACAAATGTGTGTTCAGGGTGAAGGGAATGAGAATCAGTGGGGACTGTGTGGCTCTCAGGACCCCAGTACTGTTCCCGCTGTTGCTAGACTGCAGCACATTTGTCACCTCCTGAAGGGCCCAGTTGGCCTTCTCTACCACATTTTGTCCTGGCCCACAAGATTATAGCATGGGCTGCCTAGAGACCCTCAGACCTCAATAGGTAAGGGAACCAGAACCCAGAGAGGTGGAGGAACTTTTCTGTGGTCACCCAAAGACTCAGAGCTGTAGCTCCAAAGCTAGACTAGACTCACCGTTCACGAGGCTGTAGACAATGTGGTTGGGTTTGCCCCGATCTCCATCCATGGCCACCACTGTCAGCACCTCTGAGCCCTGGGGGAACAGAAGCAGTTGCTTGAGGCTAATGGTGACACTGGGGGTTCCCCCTCCCTAGAAACTTCCCCATCACAGAAGGGAAGTGCCACCCCCACACAGGAAAAGAACCAGGCCTCTGGGTAGCCCTGAACTGTGACACTGCCCTACTCTGCAGGGGGCTTCCAGCACTCACTGACCTCCCAGGGATGGAGGGACAATCTGAGCCTCCCTTTTTCCTGGCCCACAAGGTTATAGCATGGGCTGCCCAGAGACCCTCAGGCCTCCAGACTGACTCCAGTCCCATAGGCCACACTCAGCCTCACTCTGCTGTCCCCCACTCTCTGGCCTCACCCTGCTGCCCCCTCCATCTTTTGCCCTCACTCTACTCTAGAGGTGCATGAGGGAGAGGTGAGAGGGGTGGATCCCAAGAGCACCTTAGATGCAACATCTCACACTTTGTACTTTATCCTATGGCCCCTGGAGATGGGTTACTGAGAGGAAAAAGTCCAGTTTGACCTTGCCCCTAAGTACCTTACTTGGGACCTACCCTCTTGCCTGACTACTCAGGGCTACATCTGAACTGGGTTCAGCTGCTGCCTTCCCTCCATAGCCAACCCCAAGCCTTGACCCTCAACACCTCTCTCTGCCCTTAGCTCTTCAGCATGTGGGTCTGGGGCTCTCCCAACCCATCTTGCAGCCTGCACTAAGGGCAGCCAGTATTTTTCCCTCCCGTTCTCTGTGCTTGTCTCCAGCTCTATGTTCTCAGTTTCTTTGTTTCATGGAGTTGGGAACAATCAGGGAAAGGGGAAAGTGAAAGTTGAGAAGGCAAAATAATTGCACAGAGTTGTTGCATCCACTGTGGCCAATTGAGGTCTGGCTCTGGACTGCTCTGCCTGCAGGGAGCCCATAGTACAGCTGGGAGGCACTTTAAATACATGGATGTATTCCAAGAATGGATGAGCTCAAGTGGGGTGTGCCGGGCATGCTGTGGGAGCAGAGAGGAGATGCCCACATCTTACACCAAATGTGTGGCAGTGCCGGAGCTGAACTGAGGAGGAGGGGCATCAAATGATGTAGTAAGATGGAGTGGGGTACTCAAAGGATAGTAAGGTTCCTGGTGTGGCAGAGAGGCTAAGTCTCACAAGCCAGCCTGGAGAAACTGACCACTGGGGATTCACCCACAGACCAGAACACAAGAACAATAGCTGAAGCACCAGGGGCAGAGATTTGACTACGTGCGAAGGACGTAGAGATTGGCCTTCCAGCTGGACCTGGGTTGGATGCCTCACAAGGGTCACCGTGATTCACACAGCAGATGATGGAAGAAATGCTGGTTGGAGGGTCCCTAGGCTATACGCTTGGGGCTGTGGAGGCACAAAGGAAACCTCACCCTCCAAAGGTATAAGAAAGGCCCCACTTCAAACAAGACTGTTGGCCACTCGCCATCCTCTCTCTCTGACCTTTCCAGGGGCTGACATTTGCAGCCAGGCTGGCATAAACTTGCATGAATATAGGACTGCCTGGCATAGCCTCAGCGCCCAGAAGCATGCTCCACACTGGTATGGGCTTCCTCCTCCTGGTTCATGGGCTGAGCCTAGTCCAGAGCCAGCCTCTGTATGAAGGGGGTGTTCCCAGGGAGCAGGGTGAGTCCAGCATCCTCAGCATGGGGCCCCAAGAAATCACAAGGGGACAGGGAAGGAAACATCTGGAGGGGACACTGGCTGAGGGGCATAGCCACCCACCGGCAGGGTGTCTTCATACACGTAGCCATAGTAGGGTGTGCCCACGAAGACAGGAGGCATGTCCTGAATGTCCTCCACATTGACTGTGACAGTGGTGGTGGCTGAAAACACAATGTCGGCCCCTCGAAGCTTGCCCCCGCCATCCTGGGGAAAAACCAGGACCACAGAAGGAGAATGAAGACAAGCTGGGCTCAGGAGTGGGATAGACTCCATAGGAGTCTGGCACCTACCATCTACTGGCTGCGGGGCCATCTGCCCTCTCTGAGCTTCTGTTTGCTCCTGTGTCAATGCAGTTACTTCTCCTCTCACAAGGACGTTGGGGAAATTAAATGAGATGATGCACGAAGGTTTTCAACCAGGGTCTGGGATGCACTAGGGTCCTCTGGATACAGGAGTGGTTCTTTTTCCAGGACCTCATGTGAGCAAGTGCCAGAGGAGGAGGAGGTCAGGGCTAAATTCCCATTCCCAGCCCAAAACCAAGCCTGGAACACCTGAGTAGCGATGACAGGTCCAGCCTGAGTTGGGTGCCATGGGGGCACATGGGATTTGTTTCCTTATCCTGAGCAAGCCTAACAGAAGTGTGCAGTGAGTTGAGCCCCCACAGAGGAACCAGTAGGTGGGCCCTACTTGGAACTCCTGATGGAGGCTGTAGTGGGATGACCTCTAGCCAATATGTAACCTGTAAAGGGCTTCCTGCAAAAGAAACTTCTAGGCCTAGTGGAATAGCTTTTGCTCTTAGGGGGAAGAGGCTTGGTTGAGCCCTGCTGATTCCTGGCTCCCACACCATGCACTTCAGAAATGTGAAGAACTTAGTTAAACTTCTGGAGCAGGCAGATGAGGAAACAGAGGCTCAGAGAGAGGAACTGCTCACATGAAGAGGAGGAGTGGGGTGAGCAAGCCTGGCCAGACCAATGGAAGGTCCCAGAGGCCAGGTTGTGAAGGGTGTGAGGGGATCACTTGGTCCTACCTAGCTGATCCTGGCCATCAGTCTTGAAGGGTCATATCCTCTCCCCTGGAAGGGCATATGGCCTCTCCATGCCATAGGCACCAGGCTCCCCAGAGAATAAGTCCTGACAAAAGATTTTAAGTAGCTGCCTCTCCTCCCTCCTTAATTCCCGTTATGCCTCTTGCTCTGCAAACTGCCCTCCTGCTGCACAACCTCACTGTGTTCCAGGAAAGTTTAGGACAGACTAGATGCTCCTCTGTTTCTCATTCTCTGTTACCTTGGCAATCACAGTGACAAGATGAGTCTGGGACTTCTCATAGTCCAGAGTGGCTCTGGCCTGCAAGCGCAGCACTCCGCTGTGGTGATCCAGGGCAAATGTGGTGGAGTGCAGGTTCTGTAAGAATCAGGGAGGCACTGGACCTGAGGGAGGACCCCAGGCTGCCCAGGAATGTTCACTCTGAAGGGTTCTCATGGGCCCTTGTCAAAAGAACTCTGATTTGGGGGCTGAGGTTCCAACTTGAGGGCGCCCAGCCCTCTTGGCCCCCAGGATACCCTCATAGACTGTGCTTAGGACTTTCTCTCCCACAGTTTTCGTCAAGACCAGAATGTTCTCTCCAAGCAGGGCCTTAGCTTTTCTTTCTGCTCAGCTGGAAAACATGGGGTTCATCCTTGGCCTGAAGTTACCAGCAGGTAGAAACGTGCGGATGGTACTCTGAGAGGGCATTGGAGTTTCAGTATCATGGTGAAGGAGGGAGCCTTGGGGACCTTCAAACCACGTGTAAGGGCTGTGCCTGTCCAGGGCAGCTCCTGCTGGGAGCAGCAAGGGATGATGAGCAGTCTGCAGGAGGCCAGCAGGAGCACTAACCTCTGGTGGGGGTGCTCAGGAGGCCATAGGGTTAGGTGTTAAGTGCCAGGTGCTGTGATTGGAGTTTTGTGTACATTTAATCCTCACAGTTGTTCAGTGAAGATATCTTTCCCATTTTACATGTGAGGGAACTGAGCTAGAAAATTCAGGTAACGTGTTGAAAGTACATAGTGGTAAGTGGGGGATCTCTCCAATTCCATGTGGAGTCGAAGGTATGTTTCTTCAGAACCTGTACCAAGCTGTACACTGAAAATTGTCAGGGTGGGTGACCAGGTGCAGAGAAGAGGAAATGGCATGGAAACAGCAGCCATGTCAGAGAGGCAGTTGGCTTTTAGGAGAACAGATAGGGGTGGGGGTTACAGGGGAGGGGTCCCTGCCTTTGTCATGGCAGCACCGATGGACAAGGGTGGGGGTCAGGGCATAGTAGCTCTTATTCTGAGAGTTGTTCCCTCTGCCCTTTTTTCTATGGACCATTGTAGTCCCAGATAGGTTTCTTCTACCCTGTGTGGGTGCAAAGTGTCTGAGGCTTATCCCGGGGAGGATTCTGGGGAAGTCGAGGACTAAGGGTCACAGGTCTTCATAGGAGTGGGTGGGAACAGGCCAACTTAGAAGAAGTTAGGATGGGGGAGTCAGGAAGAAGCCTGCTATCCCTCTCAGGTCCCGACCTGTCTGTCTCAGTCCTGTGGATGCTCTTTGGGAACAGTAGAGGGCACTGGTCTAAGGTTACTGGTGATTGAAGGGAGGATGTCCAAGTGTCCCCTCCAGCCCAAAACCCTGGGTGCATCCTATGCATCCCACCTTACCTGCAGGAAGTAGGTGACACTCCCTCCAGAGCCAGTGTCCTTGTCCACTGCATGGACCTTGAAGATGCTGCTTCCAGCAGGTGTGTCCTGAGGGGCCACAGCCACAGGGAAGGGTCAGGGGCCAGAGGCATAGGGAAGTGGTGAGGTCAGGGGACTGAGAGGCTGAAGAGGTAACAATGACATATGCAAGCCTCCAATGGGGGAAGGACAGAGACGGAGGAGACATGTAGAACTGAACGCAGGAAAGATGAGGAGGAACGGGGGAGAGAAAGACATGGCAAGAGACTGGGGTGCCCAATGAGAAACTGGAAGGACCAAGATCCCAAGTAGATGAGGGTTTTATATATGAAACTGCAATCTGCAAATGAGGACACGGTTTACAAACATGGACATACTTAGGATCACCAGGGACCCCACACACAGACTTCAGAACAAGAATGAAATTGGTTTCTCTTGCTGACTTAGCAAACATTTTAAACTTTGAGAATTTTTGGTGTTGACAAGGGTCAGGGAGACAAACTCTTCTCTATGTTGTAGGGCAGGAAGTGAACAGGTGACCTGGAAAAGCACTTTGGATACAGGTATTTATGCTTTTGACCCAGTAACTTCAAACCTTGGGGTTCTATCTTAAGAAAATAACTTTTCTCTCCTCCTCCCTCCTTCCTCTCTCCCTTCCTTCCTGCCTTCTCTCTTTCTGTGGCTGGGAATGGAACCCAGGGCCTTGAGCATGCTAGGCAAGCACTCTAACACTGAAATATACCCACAGCCCCTTAAGGAAATAATCTTAATTAAAGAAAAGAAATCCTGTATGCTCAGAGGTTTATATTTCTTATAATATCAAAAATATAAATTTTTAATATCCAAGCATAAAGAAATGAGTTAATGAAGATGGATTGTTCACTTGGTGGAAGCTTTCAAAATGATAACTTTTCAATGAATGAGGAAAATTTCTAGGGCATAAATAAAGTGAAAAATAAGATATTGATAGCATTTGTTTACTATGTTCAGAATTATGTCCAACAAAAAATGAAAAAAAAAACCCTATCATCACACAAAAATTAAAAGAAAATACACTAAAATGTAACATGTTCTCAGGTTGGAGGGGTTGAGCGTGATTTTCAAAACTATTCCCTCCTACTTTTCTATAAGTTACACATTTCTACAATTAACATGCATTAATTATAATGGAAAACGGTAAGTAGACATTCTTTTGGAATAAAACCTAATGTGGGAGGGCAGGGAGGCAGAGGTAGGGGAGGACACAGAGGCGTGGGCTCTCCAGAGGGCAGCAAGTGAAGGGAAGGACAGGTGCTCTGCACTCCAGGCCCTGGTTCCCTGGGCCAGAGCAAACAGCAGCTCTAGCAGGCAGGCTGTGGGCCTGAGGAGGGGTGTCTTCCCTGTCCAGTGGCTCCTCTTACCTCAGGAACCAGGACGACATAAGGCTCTTGGATGAACCTGGGTGCCTCGTCATTGGCATCTGTCACTAGGATCACAACTTTTTCTGCCACCTAAGAAAGGGCAGAGTGATCAGGAGTCAGGGCAGTGAGACTTTCTGGGGGTTAAAAGGATGGTGGCCTCTAATACCCCCAAGTATATGTTCCTACCCATCTCTTCTTTCTCTCTCCTTCTCTCCCTTCCTTTCTTCTTTTATTTATTTAATGCAACAAATCTTATTAATGCCAAGCACTGTGTTCCACTCTGGAGACAGCAGACAGTCTGAAGGTACATTATTTTGCAGTGGCCATGGTGGCTTGGATATGGGGTAAAGAACAGCATATTCTCCCCTGCATGGAACCCCTCAAGGGCACCAGGTGCACCATGGCCTGTGTAAATGCATCTCTTCGGACTGTGTGTGCTGCATCTAGAGGCCCTGGGAAGCCGCAGCTAGCTGGGGCTGTGGTGGTGGATAGTAGGGAGGTTTCTCAGAGGAGTGAATATTAATCCCTGTAGCAGATTGGCCAGGGGAAAGAGGTAGAATTGGGTGGTGGGTTGGGAAGAAGGGGCCATGTGTGCAAGGGCAAAGAGGACTGAGATAGTGAGTTCAGAGAATAGAGGAGATGCTAAGTCATGGATGAGAGAGAGAAGCTGAGCAAGGCAGATGGTGCCTGATGGGAGGTCCCGCATGTCTGAGTGAAGCTTGGATTTCATCCTGAGGGTGGTGGGAGCCAGCTGTTGGCACTTGCTTTTAGAGTTGCAAAGCAAAGGTTGGGGGAGGGGTGTTCAGATCTACATTTCACAGCGATGTCTCTGGTGGCACTTTGGGTGTGGATTGGGGTGGCTGGGGGGGCCAGTGGGTGTGAGGCAGGTGAGAAGAACTCCTGGGTGGTCAGTGTTTAGTTCAGCTCCAGCAAGTGGAGCAGATGGGGGCGCAGGGTTGAGGAGTTGCTATGGAATGTGGATTAGACCCATAGAAGGTCAGTGGAGATAACTTGCTCTCTGTTCTCTCCACCTTGCTTCTCTCTTCCACACCTCACTCAGCTCTCTGCTCTGGGCAGTTTGGGCAGGTCTTGTTGGACCCTGGATTGGATTTACAGGAACCCTCAAGTGGGCTAGGGGAGGAACCATGCCCTTCTCAGGCCCAAACGCTACATGTTGCTAGGGCAGCTCAGGAGCGCACTCACCAGGTTCAGGCCGTCAGAAATGCTGATGATGACTTCAATCTCATCCTCCCTCTGTGAAGCACAGGAACTGAGTGAGTGTCTGGGAATCTGACATGCCTTGGGGATGCTGGGGCTAGCGGAGCTTTTCTTGGACCATCAGAGGAGGCCTGGGCATGTTGAGGAAGCCCTGGAGCAGGGCCTGGTGGTGGCAGTGCACCCAGTGTGGCTGAAAGCTGCCTCTTGCCAGGCTTGAGATTTGGGGGATTTATGTATCAGGGGTTCTCATAGACCCAGAGCAACTGATGGGGCCCCAACAGAAAATGCTCTCCTGCTCGAGTGGGAGGAGAGGCCAATTCTGGTTAGCTGGAAGAAGAGGACATCCTTTCTTTTCTTTTTCTTTACCTCTCCCTTATCTCTCTGCACCTCTCCATATCCCAGAGATCTGCAGTGGTCTATGCCCATGTTGTCTCAAGAGCTCCCCAGGACATTGTGTGACGTCTATAAGGTCACCAGATCCCTGTGGGTGCCAGGAGTGCTGTTTCCACAGTAGTCACTGAGTCCTCTTTCCCTTTCTCTATCCTGCCTGAGGCTAGTGGATTCTGTCATTGAAGCAGAACTGGCAGCAGCCCCACAGCTGAGGTCTAGTTATGTGGCCAACTAGGCTGACCAGCCTGCTGTGGGGTTATTTATTTATTTATTTATTTATGGTCCTGAGGATTGAAACAAGGGGCACTCTATCACTGAGCTACATCTCCAGCCCTTAAAAAAAAAAAAAAAAAAAAAGGCTGGCTTTGAATTTATAATGCTTCTGTTCTGAATCACTGGGATTCCAGGTGTGTGCCACTGCACCTTGCCTGGTGTTGGGTCTTTAAAGGGAAAGGAATCCCCTACCTTGTCATTGGCAGGTTCAGATGTTTGCAGAAGGGAGGAGGTTTTCCAAACTCAGACATTCTCTCAACTACTCTTTCCAGTCCTGATCTGCTGAGCATCCCTATGGCTTATAGGATCTGTCTAAGGACTGGCTTCAAAGACCACTGCAGGAAAGACCACTGCAGGAAATTTCTTTCAGAAACCTCAAAGTGCATACATTTCACCTTTCTTTTTCTTTCTTTCTTTTCTTTTTTCTTTTTTTTTTTCTTAGTACCAGGAATGAAACTCAGGGGTGCTTAACCATTGAGCCAGATCCCCAGAGCTTTTTATTTTTTATTTTGAAAAGTTGCTGAGGCTGGCTTTGAACTTGAAACCCTCCTGCCTCAGCCTCCTGAGGTGCTGGGATTACAGGTGTGTGCCATCCCCCCACCCCCCACCCCCGCCTCCTTGAGAGCAAAGTCTCCTCTGTAATGGAAAGCAGCCCAGAGGCAGAGCTGCTGTTCTTGGGCAGCCTCAGCATCACCACCCCTAACCCCTTTGGTCCCCTGTCTGCAGAGAGGATCTGACACATACTGGCATGCTCTAGCAGGAGCAGCCCTGAAGGGCTACTCACACATCCCCATACCTCTCTGTCCAGCTCTTCAACCAGAGTGATGTTTCCAAAATTGGGGTCAACAGAAAAGACGCTTCTGGTGCTCGGGTCAAAGCTGATGTGATAGGAGACCCGGTCTCCCTCTGGGTCTGTCCCATTCAGTGTGTACACATGGGTACCTGGAAGGAGCACAGTGGGGGAAACCTAGAACCTGGGACCCAATTTATCCTGAAAGTGGCAGCTGCTCAGAACCAAGGATGCAAATGTTTATAGAGTGAATGTTCAATTCAGCATCTAAGGTGCTGCCCTGAACTGGGAGCTCCTGACTGGTCTCACCCCTCCTGGCTTCTTCCCACTTTTTATTTTTATTCTTCACAACTGTCAGATGTTATTATCAGCCACTTTGCTGACTGTAATCTGTAAGACAGATTATGGAGGAGGTTCAGGTCTGCTGTGCCTAGTTGACTATAGTGACTATTTCCCTCTGTCTAAAATGACTTCTCTCTCTGCAGCCAAGACTTGGGAGGAGGGGGAGGGTTATCCCTGGGGTGGGGGAAGCAAGGAGACAAGGGAGCAGTACAGAAGGCAGGAAGTCACCTGGAAGACTTCAGGGATTTCTGAAGGTAGGTGCTGCTTAACTTGCTCCTCCTTTTCTTTAGGAATACCAACGCTGATAGAGTAAGGAAGAGGGGCTGAGACCCTTTCTTCTTACTCCTCGCTATCTCTTTATATTTCAGCTGGTTGGAACTTGGTGGCTCTTTTTAAAGTCTAGAGAGCTGAAGCTCAGGGAAGTAAATATATTTGTTCAAGGTCACAAAGCCCCTAAGGAGCAGTGCCTTATCGCCAAGTTGCAGACCACTGACTGCCCCCAGGGGCCTACCCTGTCTTCAGGCTCTCTCCCCCCCGGTCTCCTGGACTGTCCCGGCTTAGGTCGCCATGGCAGCGGTGACCTCTTTTCCTGACATTGCCCTGGGGAACTTGGAGGACAAACAAGGAATCCCCCAGGGGCATGCGCAGCCTTGAGCTAGGCACCCTGTAGGCTCAGAGGAGTCATGGTTGAGTCTCTGCATCCAGGGGAATGCAGCGTGCTCTCTGGGAGACCTGGG